>NC_024800.2:11957673-12266010 GCF_000309985.2 Brassica rapa
ACAGTCAGTCGATGATTGGTGGGCATGCGCAAAAATTATTCCCCGAGGAATCCGTGAAACACCAGAAATTGCGTTAACGGCATGGCAAGATGATAGACGTGATCAGGTTGCTGAAAGTTCATTGTTACGGGTGGAGACACATGTTGTTGATGATGTGTCTGATTATGATATTGCTCCGGTGAATCCTCCAAACGATGAATATGTATCTGATGGTGATGTAGAAGCAGACCGTGATTCAGATGATGATTCAGAATAGAAAACTATATTCCAAGACTGTAAAATATGTGTTTAAGGTAGTAAGATATGTTTTAAGGTTGAAAAATAAGTTGTAAGGTTGTAAAATAAGTTGTAAGGTTGAAAAATAAGTTGTAAGGTTGTGAAATATATTGTGAGATGTAAAATAAATGGTAAGGTTGTAAAATATATGGTTTAAACAAATATTGTAAGGTTTTAAAATAGATTGTAAGATTTTTGGAATATGTATGTAAGTTGTTGTGTGAGTATAAGGTTGAGGGAAAGGGTTTAAGGATTATAGTTTAGGTGTTAGATGTTCGTGGTTTCGGGTTTTGAAATAAGCCACGCTTATTTCGTGGCTTTTTAGTGGCTATGTGAAAATTGGAAAAAACCAATTGGTTTGCCTCCAATGTATTTGGTTCTGGCTCCAATTATTTTTAGTTTCGCGGTTTATATTAAAAATAGCCACTACATTTTTGTGGCATTGTCGTGGCTAATTGGAAATTTTGGTTTGCCAATTGGTTTGCCTCCAATTTATTCGGTTGTGGCTCCAATTATTTGACATTTCGTGGTTAATGCTAAAACCAAACCACGATCTGCCACGCTGTTTTCGTGGCTCTGCTGAAAGAGTTTATATCGGTTTTCCTCTTGCTTCTAACACTTAGCACAGAAGAGAAACCGAAACTCTCTCTCGACTCGCGACTGACGAAACGCGTCGTCTTCTCCGGTTTCAAGTCTCCCATTCCAAGCGTCACCGTCTCCCATTCCAAGCGTCACCGTCTCCCGTCTCTCATTTCTCAAGGTAACCTCTTTCTCTCCTCCGCTAAATCAGAAATCTTAGGATCCCGAATCGATTAGATGTTCTAGGGTTTTGATTTCTTCGCTTCTGTGTGTGTTTCGATTTCACATGCAATTTAAGGTTTCGATTTCGTTCCAATCTAGGGTTTTGATTTCGTTCCAAACTTGGGTTTCGATTAGGGGTTTTGTCTCTGTCTAGTTAGTGTTCTTGTGACCAAAAAAATTGTCTAAATTTCTCATGTTCTTCTCTCTGTCTCTTTTGTTTCGCTTTGTCTCTGTTTATATTTGTTTGTATACTAATGTTTCTTTGTCATTGGTTGTTAACAGATGAACTCACCAAGAGTACCTCCTCCTATGCCTCCTGGTGCTACTGGACCGGCTTCTATGCCTCCTGGTGCTACTGGACCGGCTTCTATGCCTCCTGGTGCTACTGGACCGGCTTCGAACCGTGCTGCTTCCTCTTCTCGTTCCAATAGCTACCCGCGGATGACTCTCAATGCCATGCTCAATTCACCTGCTAGGCTAGCACAGCCTCATCTCCATCCAGATAAAATCAATGGAGCTTTATGGTAAGATTACATTTGGTCTCCATCTCTTTCTTAGACTAAAATAGTTTATGTTAATTGTTTTATGGCTGTGATTGCTTAGGATAGTTTCTGTTTAGGATTGTTAGCGATGATTGTTTATTTTTTAGGATTTTTTGTGATGTATTGTTTCTGTTACTGATGTTGGTTATCGATTTAGGTTTGGTATTGACCCATGTGTCAACTCTTTCATTCGGGCAACTTGGCAAGCGTACTACATGGGGCCTTGGAAGAGTTGGAGGACGGTTCCTGATGAAAGGAGGGAATCATGGTGGCAAACCTTTGTGGTAAGTGACTAGTATACATTGTATATGCTGTTAACATGTTTTAAAATCGCTAACTGTTTTTCTTTCTTTTGTAGCAAAATTTCTATTGGGACCCTGAGTTTAATGACTTAGTCTACGGTCTTTGGAAGAAAGAAACGTGGACAACCATTGGTGAAAGGATAAGCAAGAAGAAGAGGCAACATAAGAAGCCAAAGTACATCAATGAAGCTGACTGGACTCTCCTGTTAGAGTATTGGGCGACCGAGGCAGCTAAAAAGAAGAGCAAGAAGGCTGCAAAATCTCGCAAGTCTGATCCTGTGGGTAAAGGCTGCCACAAGCATAATGCAGGACCTCGGTCTTTTGCAAGGATTGAGTATAACATGGTATCTTTCCATGTCTATACTCTTAATAATGTTCTTTTTTTTTTCTAATCTACTGTAATTATTTTCCTTTTGTGCAGATGGTGGCTTCTGGTACTAATGAGAGGCCATCATTCACCGACCTAGTTAGGGCGACACACACCAGACCAGATGGAACTTTTGTGGACTACCGTGCTGAAGAGTTGGTTACTCAAGCCGAGATGGAAGCCACACAACTCTCTAACACTGACGGATCACCCGGGAGTCCAAGTGCATCATCTACTCCTTCTCGCCTCAAGATAAACAAAGCTTATCTCTAAAGGTATCTTTCATACACTAGGTTTCAGTTGTTTTATGTTCTGATTTGTATGTGGATTTGGATGACTTAGAGCTGCTTAAGAATGTGGTTGGTTATTTGCGGGTAGAATTAGATATGACTTAGAGCTGTGCATGTTCTGTTTATTTACAGTGAAGAAAGCTTTTATTAAAATTGTTTTCTGTTATGTTCAACAGAATGCTAAGGGTAAGAGGGGGCATGTTTATGGACTCGGCAGTGCCCAATACAGGGAGCAAGCACCTTCTTCACGCGTCCCTAATGGTCTTGCGCGCAACCTGGAGCTGGAGATGCGGGTGGGAGGTCTTGAGACAAGCCTCCAAAGTGTGAGGGAGGACGTGTCTGAGGTGAAGCAGGATGTGTCCGAGATGAAGCAGGAGTTTGCATCAACAAGAGATGCAATCAATCAGCTCCTCCAAATGCTTCGTCCCCCACAAGCACCTACTGAACAGACTTATGCTCAGCCCCAAGTCCCAACTCCTCAGCCCTAAGTAGGTTCATGTCTTCTCTTTTGTAACAAAGCTCATCAAACTCTAGCTCATCTTTTGTAGAGTCTTCTTAGACTCTTTAAAACTCTTCTTCCTTGTATAATTATCTAAGTTTGTGTAATATTGAACCTACTCTTTTATATATATGCAATTTCTGTTTTAATTATATGTGCAATGTTTTAATATTTGAATGAAAATATAAAATTTTGAATTTGGAAAATTAAAACAAATCAAAGAAGAAAACCATTTACAAAAATGGTTATTAACGTGGCTAACCAATACCACGTTTATAAAAAAAAAATCGTGGCTTTTTAAAGCCACGAATACATAGTGGCAAAACCGTGGTAACGACAGCCACTTTAAATAAGTTGTAAAACCGTGGCTATTATAGCCACTAAAACTAGCAACGCTAAAGGAGTTATTAGCGTGGCTATTTAAGCCACGAAAAGAAGCGTGGGAAAAGCGTGGCTAATAGCCACGAAAAGCCACGGTTTAGTTCCAGCCACGAGGCTATAGCCACGGTAATTCTCCTTTCCAAAACCGTGACTCTTTTCTCCCAAGCCACGAATTTCTCCTCTATAGCCACAGAGTTGTAGTGGCTATGCGAAAGTTTTTTACTATTGTATATTAATTTTCGGTTGAGAAGAGGAAGAAACTCTGAAAGGATAATGAATTTGCAAGTGTCTGATTGACCTGGACCAGGGCAGGCTATCAAGCCCATAAAAATCCTAAAATGAAGTGCAATTATAAAAGAAAACCCTAAACTAGTGAGGGGAAGTCGTGGCTTTTATTTTAGGGGATTTGCATTAGATAGCAAAAATATAGAAGATAATTAGGTAGATGGATAAGACACTGTACTTTTTTTAGGTAATACCAAGACTGTCCTTATTTCCATACAAAAAGCAAAGCATAGTACATGTTACACGTCAGACGTGATTACTTAAAACAGGCGGTTGCACACAAAAAATGTCAATAATGCAAAGAATCAAGACTTTCTTTCTCTTTTATGCAAAAAAAACTAAAGGAATCTGTAATAATATTATTCCCCGAATCATGTCGATTCCAAGTCACCGTCATTAAAATTGGTCTCTTTTCTCTCCTTATTACAACGACCTTTGTTGTTTCTTTCATGTGTGTAATAACGAACATGTCCCCTGTTTCTTATGTTTTCTTCAAGCAAAGTTCGTTTCTTTTCTTTCACTTTTGCTTTTGATTTTTTTTCTCCTAACGAAAGAAAAAGTTTCAGATTCAATTCCCGGTTCCTCCAAACAACCTACGGGAATAGGTGAGTACGAGAATCGTAAGATAAGAGAAAAAATGTTCGCAAATCTCAGCCATTACTCATCTCCACCGGGATCACCTAACAAAGTCTCTGTAAGTCGACAAAAATAGTATTCAGACAATTATACTCGAATCCGGTTTCTATACTTTGTACGCGGTTTTTATGTATATACTCAAATCTGGTTTCTATTAGTTGTACCCGGTTTTTATGTATAGGCAACTATGGTTTCTTTATCTTGTACCCGGTTTATGATGTTTACATATTTTGACCTCCAAGTTTCGGACGCCCATGTGAATGAAGAAACCTATTCGGTATGAAGGTGTGATCGGATACGTTATGAACAGTGACACGAATCACAGTTGCAACAAATCTTCTCTTCTCCTCTTCGAAAATATCTTATCCTCACCGAAAATATCTTCTCCTCTTCTCTTCACTTCTCCTCTATGAAAATATCTTATAACTCTTCTCTCACCAATTTGGAAAAATATAACCGATTTTATACACTTGTTTACTTTTTCAATAGGTTCAAAAATAAAACTGATAAATGGTCATAACTGTCGGTTGCAGGTTACTTGTATTATTCAATCACGTGTGGTTTCGAGGACAGAATCAGAAAGAGATGCGCTAAATGACAAGATTCTCAAATTATTAAAAAGTTTGCATAGATCTGCAATTACCACGCCAAATTTTGATATTGAGCTAAATAGGCCTTTATTTTATCTATACCTCTTATCTCTCCGTCGGCGTTTGCAGACCGGAGGTGGGTGATTTTCAGTCTGTTTAATTTGTTTGCCTCAGTGTTGAACTATGTTAGGCTTAGAAGAGAAAGAGATGATGATGAAGAAGGTGAGGAAGGCGACGCCAGAGTTGGCGACTCTAAAACGATCGTGTGGTGGGACATGGACAGCTGTCCGCTCCCAAATGGTTATGAGCCAAGTCGAGTCGGTCCGAGAATAGACACGGAGTTGAAGAATCAAGGTTACAATGGTCCGCTCACCATAATTGGCATTGGTAACCTGGAAGGAGTCCCTCATGACTTTCTGATAGCGCTCTCTTCTGGTGGAGTCGTTATTAAACAGCTTCCACTAGGTAAAAAATCAATCTCTCAAAAAAAATTTGAAAAAATCAGAGGTTTAGACTCTCAACTGGCATTCAGGATCCGACATGATGAGCTGTGTGCGCCGTGCTTTGTTTTCGAGAGAACCTCGTTTTGAACCTCGTCAATGATGCTCATAACTGCCGTCCATGCCGAGCTATTGGAAGATGTCATTTGCGTGTTTTTTAATTGTGGCCCCCGTTACAATCTTCTGCTGGCTTTTCCAGCCGTTACCGAACATGCAGACCCAGAGCCTCCAACCCTACTAGTCGACAACTTTGGTGGAGAGTGGGTCTGGGATAGGCTTGGCTTACTGAAAGGTTGTTTTGTCTTCTCCCTCTCTATCTCTCTCTCTCTACCTCTACACCACCAAATTATTATTAGTTATGCTGTTGTTGTTTCTCCCCTACAGATCCAGGGTCTCCCAACTATGATACCAGAAGACAGGACACAGGCTGTGAATCGCATTGTTGCGGATTATGCGACGATTTTTCTTCCGACAGCTTTGATGATTTCAAAGCCCACTTCGACAGTCCCCAACATGCAGATAAGGTAAAGCATTCTTGCCTCCTCTAAATTTAAGTACAATTTTTCATCCTCTTATCTCCCCCGTTTTTCCTTTTCATTATAGATGCATGAGTATCTTAGTTACCTTGCGGGGAGGTTTAATCGGGTCTTAGAAAATTTTGAGTCCGCCGTTAGGCTTGAAGAGGCAAGTTTTTCTTCTTTTCTTCTTCTTCATTCTTATTATAATACCAGAGTTGTTTTTTCACATAGAGATAATATCTAATCTCTGACTCCTACTGTTTCAGTCTTATCTTGCAAAAGTGGAGGCAAAAAGGCGAGAGTTTGTAACGTGGTTCGGCTTGTATGATTCTGATGATGAGGATGATACTCCCAAGCCTCAGAAGGCAAGTTAGAGTTTCTTTTTTTTTTTAAATACATAAATATAAATCTTTTTCTCCATAAAACAACTCGTCAGCTCTACTCATTATTTTGTACAGTCCAAAAGGAGCCGCTTGACGAAGCCTAACTTGGCAAGTTTTTTTCTTAACCAAACATTCTTTACTTTCTTAATCAAAACCTGATTTCTCATTAACAACTGTATGATTGCAGGGGAAAAAATTCAAGGCCGCCCTTCTTTGCAAGGCTTCCTCTCTTAAGAAGAAGGCTACTGCCAAGCCCAAGAAGCCATCAAAGGCAAGTTTTTCTAACAAATCTACTGATTTCTCATTAACGACTTTGACTTGCAAAGACATTTTACATCTCTCTTTTCCCTTGGTTGTTTGCAGTCAAAAAGGTTGGCTATTGCAGAAGAAGCTGAGTGTTCCCTTCCAAAGAATGCTGCTACTACCATGTCCTCTTAAACATTTTCCTGCCTTGTCTCTTTGTTGTTGTTTTTAACTTTATGCTAGCTAAATACTTTTTTAAATTTCATCCATCCGTATTACTGCATTGTTTATTTGCTTCCATATATAAAATTTTAATGGGTTCGCGAATTGGGCTTTTGCCCGACATAATACAGTAAATTAAAGAATAATGGTCAAAAAATTGTATAAAAGGGCTTCGAACCAGAGAAAAGGTGGGGTCAATGAACTAAAAACAGACCAAACAAGCCGACGAACTTTCAGCCAACAACATGGTTGCGATATATATATATTTAACCTCCGTATGCGCCTCTGAAGCTATAAGAAGAGGTGATAACAATGTTTGCATACCTGATCCGGATTGGCGGTTGATTCATTACGTACTGCTTATAAAAAAAAAAGATAATAAGCCCATAGAAAGTTTATATACTCATGGAATGGTCTTTCATTTATGGAGACAACGTAACAACGTACTACACAACAACGTTCATCTCTCTCCTCTACAAGTGTTTAAGCTCATGGACAGAGACATCAGGAATGCCATCACTGCGAGACAGCACAAGAGGAACTTTCGAGGCCTCATGTGCCTTTGGATTAGATGAGTTCTTCTTCTGATTCCATAAGTACTGACTTTCTTGTTTTTTATCTAATTTTTGTTAAGAAATAAGTGTGTAAAAGTCTTAGCTTGTTTAGGACAAACTTTTCATTTAGTTAAATGATATTTACAGTTTAACAAAAAAAAAAGTTTATATAAAGTTAAGTTTTAAGAAACCCTAAATGGTACGTACTGCTTATATATCTACCTCTGTCGGCGTTTCAAATCCAACGTTTCAAACCTTAAAGTGATGATTGTTTGCATGGTTTTTAGATTTTAGTTTTTGGTTTTTGGATTTTAGTTTTTAGTTTTTAGATTTTGGTTTTAGTTTTTAGTTTTTGAATTTTCTGTAGATTTTAGTTTTTCAAAAAGCTTGATTGGTGACATTAGATTTGGTTTTTGTGTTTTTGAAATAAATTATATTATAAATATAAAAATTTTCTTCTAAAAACCATTAAAAACAAAAAAAATTATTATCACTAAAATAAATAAAATTATATTAAAAGTTTATAAAATATATTATCGAATAAAAACTAATAGCTATATTTAAAATAACTTTAATTATATATCTTCAAAACAATTAATAGCTAATATAGTAAAAAAAAAATAAAAAAAAATTAAATTTAAAATATGGTAAAAATAGAATGACTATTTAATAAATATATAATTCTTATAATTAGCAGTTATAATTAATTTAATAGTATGAAATATTATTTACATAATTATAAAACTAATTTAGCTAAACAAAACTCCAATAACTTAATTTTAAAAAAATATTTTTGTGGAACTCGAAATTACATGAATATAATCATCCACCATTTTTCATTCTGAATAAATTATAATTTTATTTTTCATTTTTTTCATTTTAGTGATTTATTGGATAGTTTAATTGATAACATAATGGTAAACAAATGTGTGGGAGTTGAGAAAGGAGATAAACATGGAATAACTATAAAAAAATTAAAAATAAAAGATTGTAAAAGAAAATAATGAATAAAAGAACTTACGTTGGTCTCAATTCAAAAAAACATAGCGCTTTGGCTTTTGTGTATAGGTGGTTATTTGAAAAACTAGTTTCATTTTAGGGAATCATTTTTTCCAAAATCTTGATCAGCAAAAAAAATAGTTTTTCAAAAACAAAAGTCATAAAGCATTTCAAAAACTAAAAACAATCAAGCTCCAAACGTAGATTTCCATTTTTTAAGGAATGACTAGCTTTAGTTGACAAAAAAAAGGAATGACTAGTTTCATTTTATCGATGACGGTGAATTACAAGAATACCACTTTCACTAGCTTGCAGACCAAGTCATTTTCTTTAACTAATAATATTTTTACACACCCGACCTTGTTCCCCTATAAATACCAAACCACCACAAGTGAAACAACACAAACTACAAAGAGAAACACATAAAAGTGAAGTCAGTCAAATCCAATTCAAAACAATCAACCATGGTTGCAAGAAGTGAGAATCTTGATCGGACGGTGGAAAATAGAGCGCAGGATAGCAAGAAACTTGATCGGACTGTGGAAGGTACGGCGGGGAATAACGAGAAACTTGATCGGACGGTGGAAGGTAAGGCGGCGAACTGTCTGATGCTGTTATCAAGAATTGGGGAAAACGGCGGAGGAGGCCGAGAGAGTCGTGTTTACAGATGCAAAACGTGTATGAAAGAGTTCTCATCGTTCCAATCTTTAGGAGGCCATCGCGCAAGCCACAATAAACACGTTGACAACAGCAGCAGCGACGAACAGTCGTCACTTTTTTCGGGATCCATCGCTAAGACCAAGAGGAAGACCACGAACACAACAAGGTCGCATCGTTGTCCGATATGTGGCGTGGAGTTTCCGATAGGACAGGCTCTTGGTGGTCACATGAGGAAGCATAGGAACGAGGAAGAGGCTAGCGGCGCGTTGGTTACACGCTCTTTTTTCCCTGAGGCGGCGACTTCGATGATTACGACATTGAAGAAATCGAGTAGTGGGAAAAGAGTTGCGTGTTTTGACTTGGGGCCAGATTCTGTGGAGAGTAGCATCAATTTGAACTTGGAGTTAGGAAGTAGCATGTACTGATTTTCCATATTCATCTACTGTAGTTGCTATTCCTTAGTTTTATAGAGTAAGCTAGCATCTTGATTTTGCATAGAGTCGTTGTATATGGGATATGATTTTACATGAAAGCTCGCAGGGTTGAGATATGAATGTTGCAGTAGTTTTGAAACTAGAATATAACTATTGTGACAGGTCTAGTTGTTATGGTTAACCACAACCGAATTTGAAAAGTTTCATGATCACTGACAATTCAGAACAGATGTTTGTATTTGGGAAAAGCTACTGCGTAATCAAATATAGTTGTTTGTTGGAATAAAAAAGAATAGCATGCATTTTCTGAATCTGTCGCTTTAGTGGTTTTGTATTGGTTATGCATATTGTAAAAATATAACTAGACAACTCTTAGAAGTTTAGAGATCAAATAAAAAGAGCAAAGCAATAGGAAAAGGCAATTTAGAACGAATCAGACATGTTTGAGGATAAAACATAAAAAAAATTACAGAAGCACGCACCCAGCGACATTTTAGTTTTTGTTTTTTACTTGAAAACTTCAGTTTATATAATTTGTCTTTAACTTCCACAGCATGCAGACTTCTGTGTGGCCTGCGCAGCTCCAGCTGCCTGGTCAGTTTGGCTTATCCTGATCGTCGCAGGCTGCAATCAGAGGAACAAAATATGTAAGAATGCGTTGTCAGATGCAGAGAGATGTGAAAAAGGGAGAGATGTAAACAAACCTCAGCCCTGGAGTCAGTGTCAGAAAGCCTCTGCTTTATGTCCCTCCCGATGGAGAAGAAAACTTCTTCCACGTTTAGGTTTGTCTTAGCACTCTGCAGCAATATACAGAGAGATGTAAGCAATGAACCGATAGAAAAGTGAAGATTGAGTGAGAGACTTACAGTTTCAAAGAACTTAATTCCGTACTCATCAGCAAGAGCCTGACCCTTTGCTGTAGGAACCGCCTGTGGTGATGAAACTGTTATTAACTCAAAATAGTGAATTGAGGAGTGGAGGGGAAGTGGGGGATGATCAGATCATCATTACCCTCTTGCTTTCGTCCATGTCAGCCTTGTTCCCAACCAAGATCTTGTTAACATTATCTGACGCATGCTGTTCAATATTACGAATCCAGTTCCTAATGTCTGCAATAATATCAACAATCTTGAGTGTAAAAGCAGAGATGATCATTTGGTTAACAGAATTGGGGGAGGGGGGCTTTTACTGTTGAAGGAGGACTCGTCAGTGACATCATAGACCAACAAAATGCCCATCGCCCCACGGTAATAAGCTGTCAAAATGCAAAACTGGAAAATTAAAAAATGTGATCAAGAAAATCTTTAAATTGGTGTTAAAGGAACAGATGCGGAAGTCACTGACCGGTGGTGATGGTGCGGAAACGTTCTTGACCAGCAGTGTCCCAAATCTGGAGCTTGATACGTTTGCCATCAAGCTCAATGGTTCTGATCTTAAAGTCAATGCTACATCAACAAAAAAAGAAGACTCCATGAGATTAAACACATAGTAGATGATCAATAGGTTTAGCTTCTCAAAAGACAAACCCAATGGTGGTGATGAAGCTAGTGGTGAAGGAGCCATCAGAGAAACGTAGAAGCAGACAACTCTTACCCACACCTGCAAAATTAAAAATAAAAATAAAAAGAACGAATCATAAATTTCAGAGATCCCTAACAAACAAATCTAATCGGAAAAAAAAACTTGTGTGATCAGACGAATGAGAGTCATCACTAATTAGATCGAATCCATAGAAACTTGGGAGGAGAATCAGAGATGACATACCGCTATCTCCGATCAGAAGAAGCTTGATGAGATAGTCGTAATCAGCTCTGGCCCTAGCAGGTGGAGCAGCCATCGGATTCTAAACAAAACTCAGAGATCAAACCATGTTTCATCGATAAACGAAATACTTCAGAATAACCAAATCGTAGAAGAAAACACGTACCTACAGTACCGGATCAAAGGAAACAGAGACGAAACCGATGTAATCGGAGCAAAGGATTTGAAGGACGGCTAAAATGCGCCCAACTCCCGATTTAGATTCCTCTTTTCCCCCGCTTCTTCGCTGTGTACGATAGGATACCACGCGCACGTTAAAAGGAACGATGAAGCCCACGAAGCCTTATGGGCCCTTTTATTAATATATCCAAATCACCAACTTGTCTTCATCTCAATTGCCTCCCCCCCCCCCCGAGCTGCCATGTGTCGCCCCGTCTATGGCTAGTCTCTAAAGTGATGGACTGGCATACATACATCTTTGAATACAATGAATATATATTGGAAAGTAAATTGCAACAATCATAATAGTTGGGAAAGAAATAACGTCTTTATTTCCAAAAAAATAACTAAAGATTATTTAACTGAACGTTTACCTGCGTAATACTAGGCTGTGTAATTTTCATAATTCACATTTTACTAAACAAAATGTATTGGTTTCTCACATTTCATTACGGCTTTAGCTAAAATTTTAATTTTGCAACTTCTTTGTCAACAACTTTGAACTTTTCTAACACACATAAAGTCAGAATGTGGACGTTTGATCCAACTGTCTGGTCTTTTTCCGTTTTGGAAGTTTCCAACCGACATTCAACATGAAATGTAGAAATTTCTTGATTCTAGACTATGAAGATGAAATTTGTACAACCATTTGGATTATATTTGTCAACTCAAAGAATGTATTTTGATTAGCTTTGTAGATAACAATGTTAAATATCTCTTAGTCAAAAAAAAAAAAAAAACAATGTTAAATATCTGCTACATCCAAATGACTGAACACCACATATCAAATATACCAAAAAACCTGTCATTAAAGTATTTAATTTACACAATTTCACTAAATTAATTTATTAGAACACATACAAAATTATATTAATTGATATCACTTTAGACAATAATAATTTTTATTTAAGAACCGTTTATTGTTAATAATTATTAAAATAATCGCTTCAAAATCTTGGAAAAAACTCTTAAATCTCTAATTTCTTATAACTCTTAAATAATCGTTTTCTAATTATGGATTTCTTTCAAGACTCTCCTCGATATTATTTTTTTTTGTCAAACAAGTTAATCTGATTTCAATTTCAGTTTTTGGGCTTTATGGTTGGGAAACTTCAATTAAATTGATTCGTATTTGTTTTTTGTTTGGATTCATTAATTCAATGCCAATGGATTTATTAATTCAATAATATCCCTTGTTGTATTTCTTTTCGACAACTCGCTGTTATATTTCAAAACAATATAAAAAAACAGTTTGAAATTCAGTTAATCATTTAAAGTCTCCAACGGAATAGAAATCTGGAGTTTTGTCATCACACAAGTTCAATCGTGTATGAGATTTAAGGACTACAAATTTAACGAATCGGAGTTTTTTTATGTTCGAAAACGTCTCAGCATGTTTAACTTCGAGTAATGTTTAGTAAGCAGAATTAGAGGTTTGATCTAAATAAAATCTAGCTTAGTTAGCACAATAAAAATTCTTATGTTTTTGAATTAACAAACAAGATATACCTTTTTCCCAAATTGTGCTATTTCAATGTTCTAATAACCATTTTCTCATATTTCAACGTTGAGTAATGCCTAACGAACTCAAAAACCGAAATAAATTTGTCTATTTCTCCTATAAGCGTCTAACGCATCTGAGTTCATAAAGAGCAATCGACGAGTCGAAAAAACAGTGAAATACAACCCGATTAAACAAGAAGTCGTGAAGCTGCTGCATCAGTAAAAAAAGCCAAGAACTTGCCACCCACATTCTTTCTCCTTGCTTCTTCGTGATCCATGATTCCAGCAGATGTAGTCAGGACAATGTAACCAAACTGCACAAAGAACATGGGGTCAATCACTTGTCATATTACAAGATCAAGGAGTATGAGTCTTAAGACTCGATTAAACCCTTAACAGGAACAGCAAAATTGACCAAGCGAATTGATATAAACAGTTTATTCACGATGTGGGATCTTTCCTTCCGATTTGAAGTAATAAAGAGTACTTTCAAGAGGAGGCATAGAAAAGATACAGAATCGATTTACGCCCGCAACGGAACAAGAACAGCATGAGACTTGCTGCTCTGATCTCTCATAGGCATTAACTATATGCTAGTGGTAGTATTTTGAACACAAAAAAAATAGAGCGTAAAATGCAAACAATATTGTCTATAGACAAACAACGAACCTGACGGGAAGGAAGAAGACGAGCGGTCCAACCCTCAATCTCCTTGACACCAACATCAAAACGAGGACTGATAACACCACACTTGTTCAGCCTTCCATTAAGCTCAACGACGATCTTACGAGACCTGTGGTCATCAACATACTCAAACTCCCCAATGTAACCTACCAATCAAAAGAGTTGGAACAAAACATCATTACACATGAAACTATTATAGCAAGGTTAAAAAAGAAGCAAGGAAACTACCATACTGTGCTTTTGCATGACGATAATTAGGAACTTGATGATGACTTTGGAAGAAAGCCTGATCATAACCTGCCTCTTTCCCCTCTTCTCCGCATTGTACATGCTCTTCAGAGCGTCGTTTAGGACACTGATTCTCACCATTCTTCAAACTGCAAATCAGAAAGAGAGAGAAAAATTGAGCTTAGCAACGAATCTTTGTAAATGATATTGGCATTTCCGAATACAAACTTCATAAGATAAAGAACAAGTATTGGTCAAAAAAAAAGATAAAGAACAAGTAAACATCAATTCAAGCATTGTTACGAGAATTTGATCCAAAAGGCAATATATATCAAATCAAGAAAGTCGTTTTTGTTTATTTGAAATTTCTGACCTTGAGATTGAAGTAGCAGCCGCGCCGACGCCTCTCGTTAGTCTGGAAGTAGAGATAAAAAGAAGAGCTGGAAACTAGGGTTAGGGACATGATCCACTTGGCCTATACTACATATATATTCGGCCCATTGTAGTCCGTTATGGATATCTTTTTCTAACATTTCCCGTTAAGCCTCTCCGCAATCGAATAGTCAATATTAAAACATGGCAAACTTAAGAAACAAAAGATAAACAAAACAATCAAAACAAAACATGGCAACCACAAAAAAATTGACGAATGCAAGTACCTTGAAATCATTTGAAATGAAATCATTTCTGAGGGATACTAAAACTCCTAACATCATTTCATCTCTCTCACTCTCCCCTCCTCTCACAAACACTCGTACTCTCTCAAACTCACCCACACCAAAAATCCCAAAACTTTTTCAATTCTCACCCAAATCAACAAGTTCTTGTTTCTAAATCCAAGCTTTCGCCCCTGTAGTCTATTCCTCACCATCCATTCACCATTTCCTTTCATCCAAAGCAAAGTATTGAGTTTTTAAATTTAAATTCGTAGGTCCATGAACCCTAGAATTTGAAAATCGAAATATGGTCATTTTCTTGCTAGATTGTGGTGAAATAGACTAGGAAAAGTTTATCTATCAAGTTGGGTTGTTGAATTAATGGTGAAATTTAGTTTAACTTGCACTTTGGCAAAATTAGGGTTCAAGGATTTGGGGCTTTTCGAATTTGACCTTAATTGGGTGTGTTTGTGGGTGAACTAGATGTGTTAAGGTGTTACAAGATTGAGAAGTGTAATTATTGCTTTTCACTTGGTCTTTTAGTGCTAAATGTGTGAATTTGTTGCATTGAGTTGAACTTGAGCTTAAATTGCTAGTTCATTTGTTAAGTTCACTTTTGCAACGTTCATTTGTAAAGTCTTGCTCTTCTTAACTTCCATCAACTTATCCTTTTTCAAGTTTTAAATTTTTCAGGTGACAATGGTTAAGAAGACAAAGGGAAAGTTGGAAGCTGAGAGGCAAGAAGCTGAAAGAAAAGAGTCTGCACTAAAAGGGAAAGCTTTAACCTCCGAGCCAACTGGCTTAGGGACGCAGAGGATTGTTCGTCAGCAGACCTTGGCTGCAAGGAAATCGCAAGAACAAGAGAAGAGGGCAGGGAAAAGTGTAGCAGTCCCCACTCATGAGGAGAGTGAAACTGAGAGTGGTGATGAGCAGGCACCTACAAAGAAAGCCAAGATGTCCAAAGGGAAGGCGGTTGATGTTGATCGGGACAGGGCGAAAACTCTTTCTATGGAGGAGCTGTATGATCACTTGATGAATGGGGTCACTTGGACTCCAACCAGGTTCGCCGACTTTGATTTGTTGAAGGAGTTGGGTCTTGAGTCTGATATTGAGGCGATGGTAGGACATTTGAAAATGCCAAAACTCCTCACCATGGCTTACCCTCTCTACAAGGATGTCACTTGTCAGTTATTATCTTCCCTTGTGGTCACTTACCACGACATTGCGCATGTGAGGCAAGGATGGGGCAAAATCAGGTTCAAGGTCAATGGAAGAGAATACAACATGAACTTCAAGGACATTGGGAGAGTCATGGGGTTCCAAGACCTAGAAGACCACTCCCTTCCCAAGTGTGAGAACCTCCCCACCGAGCTTTGGAAGTTGATCACTGGAAACAAACACTCTAACGGTGACAAGAACTCACATATCCGACACCCGTCAGTACGCTACCTCCACATGATGCGCGTCCATGCATTCTACCCACAGAAGCAAGCTGGTAGTGTCACTGAGGAAGTCATGCGACTGCTCTGCCCGGCTATCCGCCCCTACGCTCCCCCTGGAGTGTTGCCCCTTCCCAACACCGACATCTATGCTACTTTTAGGATGGTCAGTTTCTTCGTGAGTCGTCTCCAGCACTACAGAGACTGGGCGTGGTACACCTCTGATTCGCGCCCAAAGGTTGGGATAGGCGGGATGATCACACCACTGCTCCAGTTTCTGAATGTTCCCTTGGGAAAGGACGCAGCAGGACCTAAGTTCATTGATGGCACCTACTTGAGGATTGCCACCTATTTCAGTGGGATGTATGGGAAGGACTACGTCTACCACAATTACTTGCAGGACAAGCCGGTCGAAGTGGTTCTTCCAAACCGGAACCTGACGAGCTTAGAGAGACCTGGAGCTATCAGCTTCAACATATCCCAGCAGGAGTTTCTTGGAGAACACGGGTCTCTCGATCCCATTGCTCCACCAAGGAAAAGGAGTGTTCCTACGCGACCTGACTCATCTGTTGCAGACACATCTGGGTCTATCTATGGACCTCCGCGCTACTACTTCAAGCCACATGACAGAGTTCTTCCGCCTGGGGCTCTTCGTGATGCTCATGACCACATTGGTCGCCTTCAGAGATGGAATAAGGCACAGGACAGGACGATAGAAAAGTTGAAGGATAAGTGCAAGGCGCTTAGCAAGACTGTGAAGAGGCAGGCAAAGACTTCAGCCAAGTTCATGAAGAAGGTCGCTGATGTCTTAACCAGGGAAGGAATAACTGGATGTAGCTCAGCAGACTTCGCTTTCGCGAACACATCAAACCCCCAGCCTCCACCTCCGCCTGATGCTCTTGGTTTTCCCCTCACTGCTACGCAGCATCAGCGTAAGTGGAGGAACCCACCCACTCAACCCTCCACCTCCGGAAACAAGTCCCCATCCCTCGCTTCTTCTGATAGTGAGGTCGAGATTGACGAAGTTGAGAGCCAACCATGGTATGGAGGCTACGGCTCAGCATCAGGCGGTTACTGCACCACCTTCCCACCTGACGACGACGATGATGGGGCATCTGCCCCCACTCACTATCCGTAGGAGGTACCTCTTTCTTTCCCTTGTATATACCATTTCATTTTTGCATATTAGTCTTCTTTTCGGTATCTCTCTCTTTCCTTCACAACACAGAGACTGTGTAACTCAAGTTTGGGGGAGGTACCAAGCATTTGATCATGTTTGCTTTGATGTTGTTTCATTGAGTCATGCATTTCATTGAGTCATATATAAAAAAAAACATTTAGTTTGCATCATTTGCATTTCTAGGAGAGTCTAGAGCATAAAGGTTGCATTCACTTGCATTGGGAACAATAATTTTAAATGTCTTGTAAAGAACACTACGTTGCACCTGAGTAGCTATGCACCTTTCAAAAAGAAAAGACTTGTATGTTTCGAGCCTTGAAAACTCTTCCTGAAACTTGTTGATTGCTGAAATTTAGTCTTTGAAGCTAACTACAACTTTATTTGAACTGTACGAACTTAATGCTTCTTGCTCATGGTCCCTTGTGTACTGAGTCATGGCTATACACACTTGAGTTGTCACATCCTTTATGCCAATCTTTTTTTGACAAACTTTAGTGGTTGACCACTCCCAAAATCATTCCCTCCTTTTAAGCTTTCATTGTTTGATGAGTGAGGCTTTTTTCGAAAAGTCTTACATGTGCATAATGTTGAGAGTATCGGGAACGACAATGCTTGATATTCATTCTTGCTAGATTGGGTACTTTATTGTCTAGCTATAGATGGGGGGTGAGTGTTGTGCTTATGATTTGGGAACAATGAAAAAGGAAAAGAAATGGCTCTTTGTGTTTAAGAGAATTGTCTTATTGGGATAAGTAGAGAGGCCTCTAGCTCAAGTTATGAAAAGTCTTGGCCCCCAGCCTAAAAAAAAAATGAAAAAAAAAAAAAATGAAAAAACAGAAAAGAAAAAAAAAGGGGCTAACAAAGTTGTTAGGAGCTAAGAAATGTTTTGAAATTGTGAAATATCCCTTGTAGATTTCAAAGAGAAAGAGCTGATGTTCTTAGGATCTTTTGGTGAGAGATGTGAGTTGGGTTTGACATTGGGGAATGATTGTGTAATTGTATGTTTGGGAAAATGGTAGAACAATGGAGATTGAGCATTGTATGCATGAGTTGATCTCTTTCTTAGATATATTATGTTCAATGTCAAGGCTACTTGTTTCGAGAATAAACCACCTTAAAGATCATATATTTTGAACATCTTGACTCACTTGAATAAAAGTAGCCTTGACATTAAACATAATATATCTAAGAAAGAGATCAACTCATGCATACAATGCTCAATCTCCATTGTTCTACCCTTTTCCCAAACATACAATTACACAATCATTTCCCAATGTCAAACCCAACTCACATCTCTCACCAAAAGATCCTAAGAACATCAGCTCTTTCTCTTTGAAATCTACAAGGGATATTTCACAATTTCAAAACATTTCTTAGCTCCTAACAACTTTGCTAGCCCCCTTTACTTTCTTTTCATTTTCTTTTCTGTTTTTTCTTTTTCTTTTTTTTTTCTTTTTCATTCTTCTTTTTAGGCTGGGGGCCAAAACTTTTCATAACTTGAGCTAGAGGCTTCTCTACTTATCCCAATAAGACAATTCTCTTAAACACAAAGAGCCATTTCTTTTCCTTTTTCATTGTTCCCAAATCATAAGCACAACACTCACCCCCCCCCCCCCCCCCACGTATAGCTAGACAATAAAGTGTCCAATCTAGCAAGAATGAAGATCAAGCATTGTCGTTCCTGATACTCTCAACATTATGCACATGTAAGACTTTCCGAAAAAGGCCTCACTCATCAAACAATGAAAGCTTAAAAGGAGGGAAGGGTTTTGGGAGTAGTCTACCACTAGAGTTTGTCAAAAAAAATCGGCATAAAAGATGTGACAATTCAAGTGTGTATAGCCATGACTCAGTACACAAGGGACCATGAGCAAGAAGAATTAAGTTTGTTCAATTCAAATAAGGTTGTAGTTGGCTTCAAAGACTAAGTTTCAGCAATCAACAAGTTTCAGGAAGAGTTTTCAAGGCTCGAAACATACAAGTCTTTTCTTTTTGAGAGGTGTATAGCTACTCAGGTGCAACGTAGTGTTCTTTACAAGGCATTTAAAATCATGGCTACCAATGCAAGTGAATGCAACCTATATGCTCTAGACTCTCCTAGAAATGCAAATGATGCAAACTAAATGGCTTTTTTTTAAATATATGACTCAATGAAATGCATGACTCAATGAAACAACATCGAAGCAAACATGATCAAATGCTTGGTACCTCCCCCAAACTTGAGTTACACAGTCTCTGTGTTGTCAAGGAAAGAGAGAGATACTGAAAAGAAGACTAATATGCAAAAATGAAATGGTATATACAAGGGAAAGAAAGAGGTACCTCCTACGGATAGTGAGTGGGGGCAGATGCCCCATCTTCGTCGTCGTCAGGTGGGAAGGTGGTGTAGTAACCGCCTGATGCTGAGCCGTAGCCTCCATACCATGGTTGGCTCTCAACTTCCGGAGGTGGAGGGTTGAGTGGGTGGGTTCCTCCACTTACGCTGAAGCTGCGTAGCAGTGAGGGGGAAACCAAGAGCATCAAGCGGAGGTGAAGGCTGGGGGTTTGATGTGTTCGCGAAAGCGAAGTCTGCTAAGCTACATCCAGCTATTCCTCCCCTGGTTAAGACATCAGCAACCTTCTTCATGAACTTGGCTGAAGTCTTTGCCTGCCTCTTCACAGTCTTGCTAAGCGCCTTGCACTTATCCTTCAACTTTTCTATCGTCCTGTCCTGTGCCTTGTTCCATCTCTGAAGGCGACCAATGTGGTCATGAGCATCACGAAGAGCCCCAGGCGGAAGAACTCTGTCATGTGGCTTGAAGTAGTAGCGCGGAGGTCCATAGATAGGCTCAGATGTGTCTGCAACAGGTGAGTCAGGTCGCGTAGGAACACTCCTTTTCCATGGTGGAGAAATGGGATCGAGAGACCCGTTTTCTCCAAGAAACTCCTCCTAGGATATGTTGAAGCTGATAGCTCCAGGTCTCTCTAAGCTCGCCAGGTTCTGGTTTGGAAGAACCACTTCGACCGGCTTGCCCTGCAAGTAATAGTGGTAGACGTAGTCCTTCCCATACATCCCACTGAAATAGGTGGCAATCCTCAAATAGGTGCCATCAATGAACTTAGGTCCTGCTGCGTCATTTCCCAAGGGAACATTCAGAAACTGGAGTAGTGGTGTGATCATCCCGCCTATCCCAACCTTTGGGCGCGAATCAGAGGTGTATCATGCCCAGTCTCTGTAGTGCTGGAGACGACTCACGAAGAAACTGACCATCCTAAAAGTAGCATAGATGTTGGTGTTGGGAAGGGGCAACACTCCAGGGAGAGCGTAGGGGCGGATAGCCGGGCAGAGCAGTCGCATGACTTCCTCAGTGACACTACCAGCTTGCTTCTGTGGGTAGAATGCATGGACGCGCATCATGTGGAGGTAGCGTACTGACGGGTGTCGGATATGTGAGTTCTTGTCAGCCCCGTTAGAGTGTTTGTTTCTAGTGTTCAACTTCCAAAGCTCGGTGGGGAGGTTCTCACACTTGGGAAGGGAGTGGTCTTCTAGGTCTTGGAACCCCATGACTCTCCCAATGTCCTTGAAGTTCATGTTGTATTCTCTTCCATTGACCTTGAACCTGATTTTGTCTCATCCTTGCCTCACATGTGCAGTCTCGTGGTTAGTGACCACAAGGGAAGATAAGAACTGACAAGTGACATCCTTGTAGAGAGGGTAAGCCATGGTGAGGAGTTTTGGCATCTTCAAATGTCCTAGCATCGCCTCAATATCAGACTCAAGACCCAACTCCTTCAGCAAATCAAGGTCGGCGAACCTGGTTGGAGTCCAAGTGACCCCATTCATCAAGTTATCATACAGCTCCTCTACAGAAGGAGTTTTCGCCCAGTCCCGATCAACAGCAACCGCCTTCCCTTTGGACATCTTGGCTTTCTTTGTAGGTGCCTGCTCATCACCACTCTCAGTTTCACTCTCCTCATGAGTGGGGACTGCTACACTTTTCCCTGCCCTCTTCTCTTGTTCTTGCGATTTCCTTGCAGCCAAGGTCTGCTGACAAACAATCCTCTGCGTCCCTAAGCCAGTTGGCTCGGAGGTTAAAGCTTTCCCTTTTAGTGCAGACTCTTTTCTTTCAGCTTCTTGCCTCTCAGCTTCCAACTTTCCCTTTGTCTTCTTAACCATTGTCACCAGAAAAATTCAAAACTTTAAAAGTGATAAGTAGATAGAAGTAAAGAAGAGCAAGACTTTGCAAATGAAAGTTGCAAAAGTGAACTTAACAAATGAACTAGCAATTTAAGCTCAAGTTCAACTCAATGCAAAAAATTCACACATTTAGCACTAAAAGACCAAGTGAAGAGCAAGAATTACACTTCTCAATCTTGTAACACCTTAACACATCTAGTTCACCCACAAACACACCCAATTAAGGTCAAATTCGAAAAGCCCCAAATCCATGAACCCTAATTTTGCCAAAGTGCAAATTGAACTCAATTTCACCACTAATTCAACAACCCAACTTGATAGATAAGCTTTCTCTAGTCTATTTCACCACAATCTAGCAAGAAAATGACCAAATTTCGATTTTCAAATTCTAGGGTTCATGGACCTACGAATTTGAATTTAAAAACACAATACCTTGCTTTAGATGAAAGGAAATGGTGAATGGGTGGTGAGGAATAGACTACAGGGGCGAAAGTTTAGATTTAGAAACAATAACTTGTTGATTTGGGTGAGAATTGAAAAAGTTTTGGGATTTTTGGTGGGGGCAAACCAACCGTAACATCGATTTGGGATTTATCCCTCTCAATCCCTTTCTCTGAAATCTTGTGTCCCAGCACAATCCCTTCCTTAACCATGAAGTGACACTTCACCCAATTCAGCACAAGGTTGGTGTCTTCACATCTTTGTAGGACCCTTCACAAGTTTGACAAACAAGCAGAAAACGAATATCCGTAGACAGAGAAATCATCAATAAACACCTTCATAACATCTTCAATCAGATCAGAGAAGATTGACATCATGCACCTCTGAAAAGTGGCTGGAGCATTACATAGACCAAATGGCATCCTTCGATATGCAAAGGTACCATAGGGACATGTGAATGTCGTTTTCTCTTGATCATTGGGATGTATGGGGATTTGGAAAAATCCTGAGTAACCATCAAGAAAGCAATATAATGGGTGATTTGCAAGTCTCTCAAGCATCTGATCAATAAATGGTAATGAGAAATGATCATTTCTAGATGCAGAGTTTAGTTTTCGGTAATCAATGCACATTCTATGACCTGTGATGGTTCTTGTTGGTATCAATTCATCCTTGTCATTTTTAATCACAGTGATACCACCTTTCTTTGGTACAACATGCACAGGAGATACCCATTTAGAATCTGAGATAGGGTAAATAACACCAGCATCTAAGAGTTTAAGAATCTCTTTCTTTACAACATCCTTCAGGTTAGAATTCAACCTTCTTTGATGCTCGATAGAAGTCATTGATTCATCCTCAAGATGTATCCTATGAATGCACAAAGAGGGTGATATTCATTTGATGTCATCCAGTGAGTAACCTATTGCTTTTCTAAATCTTTTAAGTGTTTTCAAAAGTTCAGATAGCTCAGTTTCAGTAAGTTCACTACTCACAATGAAAGGATAAGTTTCATTAGGACCAAGGAATGCATACCTTACACCATGGGGGAGAGGTTTAAGCTCCACTTTAGGTGCCTTAAGCTCACTTCAGTCATCTTGCTGGGTGTCCTCTTATTGAGTGACTGAGACTTCTTGGTGAACCATCTATGGAAGCTCCTCGTACTGATCCTTACTGACAAACCCCTGGTGTGAATCCAGCATCATCCCATAAGCAGTACTCTCCAGGTTCTCAATCACCTCAACCTCTCTCTCTATAGTCAAAGCATGCTGTAGAGGGTCCTCTAGTGACAACTTTTCAAGGAGTTCATCAGCAAGGGCGTCCATCTCTTCAATGTAGAACCCTTGAACTGTTGGCCTCCTCATTACCTCCTTGATGTCAAAGTGGAGAATGTGCCATTTACCCAAGTGGAGATCAATCTTGCCTTCTTTCACATTAACAATAGCTCATGCTGTGTCTAAGAAAGACCTTCCAAGGATTAAAGGATCTTGAGCTTCCTTACCCATCTCAAGCACCACAAAGTCTGTAGGGATCTCATAGTTTCCAACCATCACGGGGAGGTCCTCCAAGATACCCACAGGGTACTTCACTGAACGATCAGCCAATACCAGAGAAAGTCTACACTTCTTGTACTGAGTGAAACCAAGCTTCTTGGCAACAGATAGAGGCATCAAGCTGACACTAGCTCCCAAATCGCAGAGACATCTATCAAATACCATAGGTCCAAGAGCACAAGGTAATGTGAAGCATCCTGGATCTTCTAGCTTCTTTGGGACAACAAGCCTCTGGATGATGGCACTACACTCATGAGTGATAATCACCATGCCCTCCATCTCTTTCTTCTTTGCAGCTACAATATCTTTCAGGAACTTGTTGTATTGAGGAATCAGCATGAAAGCATCAATAATGGGCATTGTGACCTGGATTTCACTCATTTGCTTTTCAAATAGAACTTTGTACTTCTCTAGCAGCTGCCTCTTGAATCGACCTGGGAATGGAAGTTTAGATTCATAGGGAGGAGGAACAAAAGAACTTTCACTTGCTGGAGTAACAACTTCACCAACCTTAACTGTTTTCTTCTCTTCTCCAGCCTTTCCTTTTCCTTTGGCTTCCACTATCTTCTCCAAAATCTCGTTATTGATCTTCTCATCAACAATCACCACTTCATCATCTATGTTGATGGCAACCCCCTTATTTTACGTTTCTTTTAGAAAATTTGGAATCTAGTTATTACAACAAACACAACAAAATGAATCTTGTAAATCAACTATCTGAACACTTTAACTTTCATTTGCTTTGTATCAGCTCATATAGTAGGCTTATGGATGTTTTTTGTGCTTTTGCATCTCAATTCATTATATATAATAAATTGGTTATACTCTAACTTTGTTAATTTTTGGATAAAAGTGTTAGATGATAATTGAAAACAAACATGTTATTTGTAAATAATTTAACTGATAAGAGTATTCTATAATATATTTGTTTATACTCTCTTGTTTTTCTACAATTCTTTTACCGTTTCTTTTTAGATTGAATGTTTCAATTTAATACACTAGTGTATATTATTTACAAAAGGACATTTGTATAAACTTTTTTATAACTGCCTAACATATTCTGAAATGACATTTACAACATAAAAACTACATAATATATTTTAAATCTGCGGGTTCGTCGCAAAATCGCTTAGCTAAGCGGGGCCGGCTTAAACATATATATACAAACTGGTACCTGCACAGCTCATAGAAAAATCGAACCCGCTGCGAATTGGGCTATTTGGACGTGGATCGGTCCATATGACATCTCTAATCCAACGATATGATTCATGTGTTCATAATAAAAAAGATAAAAAAAACAACCTACTATGTACTTTAGTTTCTATAGAGGCCCAAATCAAACTTGGTTTGGGCTAGTTTTGTTAAGAACAAAACAATTAGTGAACCAATCATCTGTTCAATCATCCATTAGAGAGTCATGTTGTAATTAATCAACGACAATATCATTTTTAAAGATTTTATTGAGCAATCATTCTTTTTAAGATTATGATTGGATTCGTTGTTTTGACCGGTGGTTGCGCTGACCCATATTTGTTGTATTTCCGCCATATGTTATTACCATTATGTGTTTATTAATGAACATTTATTAGTATAATCTCATAAGTTTAAATTATTTTATTATTTATTTTTGTTACCAAGACTTATTCTATTTTTTTTGAAAATAAATAATCTTACTCAGAAAATATAAATATAATCAGCTGTAAGTAATCATTTGAGATAATATTTTACCTCAGAAAAAATTGACTTAAAAATTAGCTGTATTTTTACTTTTTTTTTTTTGATCAAATCTGTATTTTTACTTAACCATCATTTATGAAATGTAAGCAAATGAAATACGTTTCTATATATAAAAAATGGAAGAATATATTCTGGATAGCTTACAAATAACGCGGAGACGAAACAGTGAAGAAACAAAAAAAACACAAGTCATATCGTGTTTCGCCGACCGGAGAAAAATATCTTTCTTCCGCTTCTTTATTTTCAACAAGAGTTATCGTTGGAATCGGTTAGCCATGGTGAGCTCTCGAAGTTCCTCTTTTTACTGTTTTAAAGCTGTTCGTTATGATATCGATTTTGCTTGTGGAATTGAGTCTGAATCCGTTTTGGTTGGATAGTATCTCTTTTTGATAGCTCTCCTCTCTCGCTCGTTAGATCTGTAGATGAATTGTGTCCGTGTCCGATCTTGAAGATAGTTCGTCTCTTGTGTGATCGAATTTATTGAAATCCGACCAAGAACTCGTATCCTTGTTCTGTCTGAAATCAGGAGGAAACTGTAATTGTTCACTTGAAGTTCATATATAAGTTGAATTTTTTACGAGTTTTCAAACTCGTCTTTTCAAGTCAGAACGTCTCCTGATGAGTCTCAGTTGAAGTTCTATATATTGACGGGTTTGTGGCTGCTATAAATCTCTTTCGAAATTGCGACCGTGGAAGCTTGTTAGCTTCTCTTACATGTGATGTTAGCAATGCTAGAGATGATCGTATAACCCAAATTCGTGTCCTAAGTTATTTCTCAAAAATTGGCTGTTCTTTTTTTTTTTTGAAGAGATGTGCATCTTCCTTTTTATGTGTGTGTACTATTGACATTAATATTGATAACAGGCTAACGCGGCATCAGGAATGGCTGTGCATGATGATTGCAAGCTCAAATTTTTGGAACTGAAAGCCAAAAGAACATTCCGTACCATAGTCTACAAGATTGAGGACAAGCAAGTGATTGTGGAGAAACTCGGTGAGCCTGAACAATCGTACGATGACTTTGCAGCAAGTCTTCCGGAGAACGAATGCCGTTATGCCATTTATGACTTCGACTTTGTCACTGAGGAGAACTGCCAGAAGAGCAAGATTTTCTTCATCGCATGGTAAACAGTTTTAATTAATTAATTACTATCTGGTTTTGCTAATTAAGAACTCATGTGTCTGGTTTGCTAATATCATATGATCATCACAAATAATGCGTGTTTGTGGTAAGGTCTCCTGACACTGCCAAAGTGAGAGATAAGATGATTTACGCAAGCTCTAAGGATAGGTTCAAGAGAGAACTGGATGGGATTCAAGTGGAGCTTCAAGCAACCGATCCAACCGAGATGGGTCTTGATGTTTTCAAGAGCCGCACCAACTAAAGCCTAAACACCCCCCCTGTGAACCGGGGGGACTTGAATAAATTTGTTTCTGGAGTGATTTTATGTGTCTGTTAACTGTTTCCTCTGACGGTTATGAAACTTTTAACATCTTCATTCGGTTTGGGTATTGTTATTGTCTTTCGTGTCTTGATGATGTGTTTTCATCATCTATGAACTTGTGAGATTGTGCTGCCTTGCCTTGTGGTGGTTGGCAATCTTTTGTGTCAGTTTACTATCTTTTTTTTTTGACATGTGTCAGTTTACTATCTATGTACAATACTTTGAAAAAAACAGATTGGAGTTTATTGATTTGATGTATGCTATAACGTAAAAGCTTTTTGCAGCTTCCGTACCCCATGATTTTCTTACAGCTTCAATCAACCTTTTTAGATTCTTGATAAACTGCATAGATCACATCAGGTTCGATGATGGGGCTCTTTGCTGCCATGAATGCATCAACATACTACTTCATTTATGTCTTTTTACCCTCAAAATACATGAAATCGCCTGGACGGGCTCGAAACCAAGCCACTTTCGATCATAAAGGAAATAGGCCTAACAAAGGCCATTAGGAATTGATTTTTTTTTCTTTCAAGCGGCGCTTAAACCGACGCCGAAAATGGACACGTCAGCAATTAGCATAGAGATTACATATATTATTATGTGCCGTTGATTAAATAAACAATCAACGGTAAAGATCGTTTTATTTATCGATCCTCGTCGATATCTTAACAACCAATCATATCAATGATTCGATCTATTATAAAAGCTAAACGAGAGATAGGTTTATTGCATTCTCAGATCTGTACTTGTTCTTCTTTAACCCAGAAAGAAAGTCAAAGCAATGGCTCCAAAAGCAGCAGAGAAGAAGCCCGTAGAGGAGAAAGCTCCGGCGGAGAAGAAACCGAAGGCCGGGAAGAAGCTGCCCAAGGAAGCAGGTGCAGGCGTTGACATGAAGAAGAAGAAGAAATCGAAGAAGAGCGTGGAGACGTATAAGATTTACATCTTCAAGGTTCTGAAGCAGGTTCATCCAGATGTCGGAATCTCTAGTAAAGCCATGGGGATCATGAACAGTTTCATCAATGATATCTTCGAGAAGCTCGCTCAGGAATCGTCTAAACTCGCGAGGTACAACAAGAAGCCGACAATCACCTCGAGGGAGATTCAGACTGCTGTTAGGCTCGTTCTTCCAGGAGAGCTCGCCAAACACGCCGTCTCCGAAGGCACCAAGGCCGTCACTAAATTCACCAGCTCTTGAACATCCAATCTAAATTAAGTTTCAGTTTCATTTCAATCTCAGTTGTAATTAGTTCTATGAATCTGTTTGGAATCTAAAATGTTTGCGTTTTCGCACAATGCATGAAATTCGTATTTGAGTTCTTCAGATTAATTATTGCTTTACCGAGAAATTTAGATTAAATCATTTCTCCAGAAACTAAAAAAATAAAGAAAACTTTTCTATAAAAGGAATGGCTTCGCCCGGGTTCGAACCGGAGACCTTCAGTGTGTTAGACTGACGTGATAACCAACTACACCACGAAACCGTTTTGTTAAAGATGTGTTACACAAAAGAAAAAGTATTTAGTTGAATCTGGCTCTCGTCCTCCTCTACTTCTGATGCCTGCGAATATACACCAAAAGCAATTTAAAATAACATAAAGAACTTTTGATTCTTCTCAAAAGAGTCTAGCTAGTTTCCCTGGTTTTAGTATCTAGATGTCCTTAATTATGCTACATTTTACTTGAGAGAGCCAAATTAATGTTTTGATTCCACGTTCAGAATTGATTCGTTAGCTGTTCTATATAACCCGAGTTTGATCACAACACTGATCTCTTGCCCATTTTTCTTGATAGTTGATTACCTTAATCGTTTCTTAACAAAATAGAACAAAATAGTTCTCATCGAGAAGACAGAATCAGAAAAGAAACAAGATAGTTCACAGTTAAAGTCACTGATTCTAAAATTTATGTGACCAGTTTTGTTTCTTAACGAGAAAACGCAGATTTCAAGCAGTCTTAAATGACTAGGAGTAGTAATGTTTGAGCGCCGGGCTAAAGGACTACGAACCTGTGTGAGCTGCTCAGAGTAAACAACTCCTAAGCTACTTCTGATGATACTCATACGCACGACCAGCCAACTTCTGCTCTAGTGTCCAGTCTTAGCAGTTTTTAAGTGTGTAAAAGATACTTAGCAGGGAATGACAAGCAATACCATGAATCACCATCATTCATGCTTAGATTCAAAGATTTGAGAGCAGATTGTCTAACTCACTCACATGGTATATGTGGTGCTATAACGGCCAGATCTCTCTCTCTCTCTCTCTCTCACCACAAACAGGCTTTGATGTGGGACGGAGACATCAAATTGAGCACGAAGTAGGTTGAGCAAGAGGGAGATAGAGATACAAGTTCGGAGCTCAATATCAGAGAATCATAAAACAATGTAACAGATAGTGATATAGTCAAATGTGAATTTCATATATTTTGATGATACAAAACCATAAAGAGAAGCTGAAATGACTAAAGATAGAATCACATCTGAGATTTGATTTAACGAAAACAATTTTAAAAACCCTAGCCGCCGAATCCATAGAGAGTCCTCCCTTGCCTCTTGAGAGCATACACCACATCCATGGCCGTCACCGTCTTCCGCCGCGCGTGCTCGGTGTAGGTGACGGCGTCACGGATAACGTTCTCCAAAAAGATCTTGAGGACGCCACGAGTCTCCTCGTAGATCAGACCGCTGATACGCTTCACGCCTCCTCTACGAGCCAAACGACGAATCGCAGGCTTGGTGATTCCTTGGATGTTGTCTCTGAGAACCTTCCTGTGACGCTTGGCTCCTCCTTTCCCCAAACCCTTGCCTCCCTTTCCACGACCCGACATTTTTCAACAACGCTAAATCTCAGATTTTCTCAAAGATCTTTTGTTTTGGTTTTGTGTATTAATGAGGAGAGCAATGGGGGCTGTATTATATAGTCGTAATGTAATCGCATGTGTTTATTATATCTCAATCCGGATGAATATTAATGATTATGTATTGGCCGTTGATTAAGTATTAATCAAACGGTCCTTACAGTCGATCCGCGTGATACACGAATCTCTTCAAAATGTTCTCCAAATTATAGCGGGAATATATTTTACGTTCTCTTCTTGCGTGTCTCTTTTCCCTCCTTTTCTTTCTGAAACTAGATTTTTTAACCGCGCGTAGCGCGGATAAGATATTATATGTATTTCTTAATTCTAAAAAAATAATGTATAATATTGTATTACATTATTTAAATAATATAAAATAAGACTACATAACATAAATATATTTTTTAAATTTTATTTGTGAAAATCATTATGTTGTTTGATTGTTATACGTGATTCACATATTTGTATAGTTATTTGTGATAGATGAATAACTATATTTTTATTATCAGTAAATAATATATATTTATTATATAATATAAAAAAATAAAATTATTTACTTTTAAAACAAACTTGTCTCATGTTGGGAACTAGGTGTAGACATATCATATTCGAATGAGACATTTTTATAGTTATCAATCTTCTTAACAGTCAAGAAATAAATCTGAATATCAAAACAATATCTCATACGATCTCTTTGTGGAATAACTGCTCTGAAAATTTGAATTTTGGCATAAAAAAAACACTGGAAATTGATGTCCAGATGTGTTATCTAAGTTAGCTTTACAAAATACTATTCATAGTTCATATATCATTTATGTCCATCCTATTTTTTTGTCCATCCTTTCTTAAACATCTTGAAATAATTGATGCTAATTAATAATAAACTTTTGGCTGGCAAAAAAAAATCAAATTTGTCTAATTATCGCTTAATTTGTCTAACTGATATATATATGTATTTCTCAATTCTAAAAATAATGTATGATATTGTATTACATTATTTAAAGAAAATAAAATAAGACTACCTAACATAAATATGTTTTTTAAATTTTCTTTATGGAAATCATTATGCTGTTTGATTGTTGTACTTGATTCACATATTTGCATAGATATTTGTGATAGATGAATAACTATATTTTTATTATAAGTAAATAATATATATTTATTATATAATATAAGAAAAATGAAATTATTTACTTTTTAAACAAAGTTGCCTCATGTTGGGGATTCGGTTATAGACATATAATATTCGAAGAAGACATTTTCACAGTTATCAATCTTCTTAACAATCAAGAAACAAACGTGAATATCAAAACAATATCTCATACTATATTTTTATGGAATAACTGCTCTGAAGAAATTGAATTTAGGCATAAAAAAAGACTGGAAATGATGTGCAGATGTGTTATCTAAGTCAGCTTTACAAAGCACTACTATTCATAGTTCATATATCATTTAAGTCCATCCTTTTTTAAACATCTTGAAATAACTGATGCTAATTAATAATAAACTTTTGGCTCGCAAAAAAAATTTAAATTTGTCTAATTATCGCTTAAATATTTTATTAATATTGTCTAAGAATCTTTCAATTGATATCATAGTTTAATTTTTATTGATTTTTTTGTTAATTTTAGAATTTTTTGTATTGAAGATTTTTTTCCATATTAAGTTTATATTTCTTTCACATAATATATATATATATGTATATATATATATATGTCATAAAAATTACCATCAAATCAGTTTTGCTTATTTATTATTTTGTTTTTAATGAAAATACACTTTTTAAATAATTTAATTTAAAATAAAATTATATATCAATTTGTTGTATTCTAACAATTTGATTGATTTAATTAATTTGCTTTGGTGGATAACTTAAAAAGTTTTCATATGAATCGGGAAAGCAAGCTTATGTTGTTATATTATATTTATTTGTGTATATGAAATCTATATATAATGCTAGTGTAATAAAGAAAGAAAATTATTTTTTTGTAACTTCAAAAAGATACATTATTACAATTTGAAATTATTAAAAATTGAATAAAATGGTAATTAATTAAATCTAGTTATTTTTTTTATCTTGTTTAGTTGGATTCTCATGAAAAGAAATCGATAGGTTAAACACATGTTTTAAAATTTGTTGTGTTATTGTTTTGTGTATAAATTACAAAACATATTGAATTGATATATTTAATTATTGCACCCTTAAATAATATTTTATTAAGACATTAGAGAACTATGTTTTGAGTTGTTTTGTCAAAATTGTATAAAAATCTATGCTTTTTCATATTTGTCACGAAAATTTTTATGTTAAACTTAGTTTTACAAAATTCTTAAATTTTTTACGAAAACAAAAATCTATGATTTTTCATATTTGTCAATGTTCTCACACTTTCAAAGAATATATTAGCTTAGTCACTTACTTATTTTTTTTTACAAAACAAAGTATCAGAGTCTTGAAAGTTGAATCCATATTATTGTAAATGTACATAAGAGTTTGTGATTACATATTTAGTGATTCTTGTATATGTGTCCAAGAAAGTTTCAATGGCTTAGTGGTATCTGCCGTATATTTATGTCATACTAACCCGGGTTTGATCGTTTCCTTTGCATTGTTTTTTCATATTTTACAAAAAAATAAATGAGATGACGTGGCAACTTCGGACTCTCTGATTGGACGATTTTTTGTGCCTACGTGGACACTTTTAGAGGAACTTATATATCCATTTTAGTATAGTATAGATACACGCCGTTTAAGTTTGACTAGACATTGTCGTTTTTGTTGTGGTATGTTCGGTATCTTTCTACCGTGTAAAATATCACTGCAAAAAACTTAAGTAAGACCACACTCCCAATAATAAAACAGTTCAAGTTAAAGCAGTAAAAATCATGTAAATTATGAAAAATAAAATAAGTCAAGTGTAGATCAGACATATGAAGATCAAGTAGTTTATTATAATTTAAATATTAAAACAGTTTAAATAAAGCATACCATATATCTAAATTAAAAATTACAAGAAAAATCAAAACGCAAAATACATAAATACAATACATAAACAAAACTATAGAAGTGTGGATGAGAATTAGACATATATTATAGAAATATAACTTAAATGAATGTAATTCAAATTACCTTAAAGAAAGGATGATAATTAGATAAGATTTTTTCTGTTATTAAAGTAGTAAGTAAAGTGGAATGCAAATGTGGTGATTTATAGAAGAAAAAAAATGTATTTTAAAATAAATTATTAAGAAAATAGTATTGTCCAACAATAAAACTAATGGGTGAACAACATCAATTTTTATGCAGGATAGATGTATTCATGCTATATGTAAGGGTGGACGTTCGAGTATCCAATCGGGTTCGGTTCAGATCTATTCGGGTTACGGGTTTTCGAGTTCAATGATTTCAGTCTCATTTGGATATTTCTAATTTTGGTTCGGATTCGGTTTGGATCTTTGCGAGTTCGGTTCGGATAACCCATTTAATTTTTTTTAATTTTTTTAAAAACTCATTATATGCTTAAAAGTTCTCAAAATCTATAAACAAAATAATACATTACATATAAATTTGAATAAAACATGTCAAAATACATAAAATTAACATATAAATTGGTTGGTTTGAATATTTGGATAGAGAATCAATAGATATTTCAAGTATTTTTGGTGTGTTTGAGTATATTTTAGCTATTTTAAACATTTACTTTTGATTATTTGTATATATTTTCAAGTATTTTCAACAAATTATAAGTATCTTATATATTTTGGATTTTTCATATACATTAAATCTAAAAATATTTAATATATGTAGATGTATAAATATATGTCGGAAACTACATTCGGGTACCCGAAATACTCCGGATCGGGTCGGGGTCGGTTTTTTAGATACCAAAATTTTAAACCTGTTCGGATATTTAATCAATTTTGGTTGGGTTCGGTACAACTTTTTCGGATAAGGTTCGGTTCGGTTCTTCGGATTCGAGTAGCCTATATGTGTGTATTTTTGTCGGGCTATATGTATTAAAAAAACACACAAAATTTTGTGATGTCTTTCTATTAAGGTAGTGATTGAAACTTATTTACGGAGCATATTTGTAATAATAAGTTCGCAATTTATCAAGTGTCACCAATCATCAATTTTTGTTTGTTCTATATTAGAATGAACCACACTTACTTTTTGACCCGCTCAATTATGATGTGGTTTTGTGTTCTGTGTGCGTTTTTCTTAATTTACTAATATTTATTATAATTATCTGATTTAAAATATTTTAATGCATTTTTATAATATATGTTACTAATTGTTCAATCAAGATACTATAAAATCATATTATTTAAATAATATTTTCATCACCTTCTAATATTTTTTTTGTTTTTTTTGTTTGAATGTAAAAATATTATAGAATTTATTATAAATTACTTTTATAAAAACCTGAAATAGTACTTATTAAAGTAATTTAATATTGTGATGCAGTTTAACTGCAGTTTGTATAAGAGAAACACACACTACGAAACAACTGCATAATACATCTAATAAAATTTTATAAATATAATATATATTTTAAAAAAATTATATGCATCTGAAACATGAAATTCAATATGCTGTTAGTGAGACTTTTTAGCCAATATCTTAATTTATTTTAAATTTTATAATTGTGTTATTTGTTTAAAAAATAATAATTTAAGTTTGTTATTTAAAAATTAAAATGTGGTTAAATCAATATCAAAACTTTACTATTGAATCGTTATTATATAAATTTCAAAATAATATATCATGTTTTTGTTGGTGTATAGACTGTCAAAGTTGTGTTCGTTGTCATTTAAAAAAAATTAAATAAATTATAATATGTATTATAGTTTGAAGATAAAATATTTTTTGGTTTTTGTTTAAACACCAAAAAATTGAAAAATATACAAGATCATATTTTCCATATCCTCTAAAAGGTCAAATAGAAAATATGAAAAGTTGATTGCATATGTTTTTTCAATTAATCAATAACAATAAACTTTGTTGAAAAAAGCAATAACATTAAAATAAGATAGAAAAAATCAAGGAGTAGTTGCATATTTATTATTTTGTAGTATTTAATAGTTATAAATAAATAAATAAGTCTACACTATTCGTTTTCAATTGTGGTTTTTTAACATGTGTCCTGCAGTCCATTTTTATTTTAATTTTAAATTATTATTTTTACAAAAGTGGCAATAGAAAAATATTTGAATGTCATCATATATTTGTCCATGTGGTGCGTTTCTTTTGTCCCACTTTTAACATTCAGAACCATAAACTAGGTTATAAAAATTTGGATACCTATTTAGTTGTTAGTTTGGTTCTAGTTCAGTTTTGGTTTCTGGATTTTAGACATATAAGACATGCTTGGGTAATTTATAATATCCAAATTTGAATTGAACTATATATTTTTGGTTCTGTTCTTCGGTTCTGGATATATGTGCTCAGTCTAATCTTCCTATACGAATAAAAATATTATATTTGTTAAAATAATCTTATATATATATATATATTAATTTATACATAAAATTTAATTTGTATTTAAATTTAACTTATTTTTAAAAACTTGTAATGGTCAAACCATGACTCGTTGTCTAGTCGGCTACGAGTTGTGTTAAAAACTCGTCAGATTGATGATATTATTCAATTTTTGAAAACAGGATAGGATCGATCGGTTGAACCGTAACTTATTTCTCTATTCAATTACATGTTGTGTTAAAATTTGTATTCTGAGTCAAACCGGGGGAAATGGTGAATCAAAGAGTTATTGAACCAAATACCACAAAAACAAATCAATTCATGTATATTCATATCTAAATATTTCAGGGGATCAAATTTTTAATTGATATTGAATTTGTAAAATATAATTTATATTCTAAATCATTTTATTATATTTAATTTAAGTAAAAATATTAAAATATTTACAAAATTTTCAATTTGTATTTTTATTTCAAAAGAATTTAGTAGTTAAATTTAACAAAAAATAAATATAAATCATAATTTTTATTCCAAATTAATATAAATATTTAAGATTATAAAATATTATGACAATGTCACTAAGTAAACAAATTTAATTTCAAACCATATTAATATATTTATTATACATTCTATTTCATATCAAAACCACAATACTAATTTTCCTATAAAATCCACACTTACCTTCCAAACCACATGAACCTTAATTCCGTACCGCTTATATTATCAAATTTTCGGTTACCATTCAGACCTTATGTATTACAAAAACATAAAAAGACGTATAGTGATTTTATGCAGAAAAACATTGTGTCCATATAATCTACATTTTTAATTTTTACTTTCAAAATTTAAGATTAAGGGTTTGTATGGAAAGAGAAATTAAAAATGATTATTTTACCAACACATAGCATCCATCTACAACTTACCATTCAATAAAAAGTTTTTTTTTAACTGCGTGTGTTCCACTTTTTTAAGAAAGCGATGTACATTATAGGTAGGGTTGGGTTACTGGTCAAATCCGTCCCGCTGATCCGCAGGTTTCAAATTATTTTTTGTCAAAAAATATGACCCACACAACCCGTGAACAAATATATATATACCCGCATCCGCCCAGCTTAATTCTAGGGGTAATCTGCGAGACCCACATGTTATTTTTTTAAAAATATTTTTTTTTTAATACTTCTTAAAAAATACTGTAAATAATATATTTATAATTAAAATTTTATATTTTATATTTTTATAATTTATAATTATTATTTTTAAAATTCCCGTATTTTTCTAAAATATATACTTTTTTACAAAAAAAACATTTATTTATTTATTTTTATTTAAAACAATTGCGGGTTGGCGGGTACCCACAATTCAAAATCCACCAACGACATCCGCCCCGTATAAAATATTGATAACACGCTCCCGCAAATCGATTTTTTTTAATTGCTCGACCCGCACCCGCCCCACGGCGGGTCAAACAGGGCGAGATCCGTGGGTTAAAACTCAAATTTCCAGGCCTAATTAGAGGTCAGTTTTTGACTTTTATTACACAATAGATCACTTTGTGCTACTTGAGTAGTTTTAGGTGGTTTAAGACCTTGCTGTCCCTAGAAAAGTGTAACCATAAACCTTTTTGAATGATTTACACTTTATAGAGAATATATTTCTAGTAATGTATTTTTATAACTAAAACCAAATAATTGTTAACTACCTTAACTAATCTAACCATAATGGTCTCACATTTCGCCACCTGCATTATCTCTCACCTCTCTTTGTTCATCACCAAGGTGTTTTTCTTCATGTCGAGAAATATGTCATGCTTCTTCCTTTTTTATTGTAAATCACATTTTTTCTGCAAATCATTTCTTTTTGCCATAGTAGCTTCCTCTTCTCTTTAATTTTCTATATCATTAACTTACTTTTTCTGATTGCAGATATCTATTGGTCCAAAAAATCAATATAGCTGATCTGATTTCTCGCTTTTTGCTTCCTAGATATGTGACGAAGTAGACACATAAAAAGTAGCGGTAAATCGGTGGTGTCATCGACACATCTTTTCCAATTTGATCACGTCTTTGGTTAGGCTGTATAAGAAATAAATTGATGAGAAAACAAATGAAAGAGAAACTAAATTTTGCTTGTTTTTGGATGAAATCGGATAATATATACAATATTAGTAAGTTTTGGGGATAAACACACACAAAAATAAAGGTTTAATGAAGAAAATCAATGCCTCCTTCGAAAAAGAGTTACATAAACGTTGGAAGCCCTAAAATAAAGATGGTGATTTTTAATATATAATTGTCACTCTTTGAAAATATTAAAATAAGAAAAATTTAGCCACTGTGAATCAAAGTCGGGACTATAGAGACTGAAGCCAGCCAAGTAATCAGTAAACCACTCATACTTAATTAATTGATTACATACACGTAAACATCATATTATAATCATTTTTTATTAAAATAAACGTTGTATTGGTCCGTTATTTTGTTGTTTGAATATGTATACAAGTAGTACAAAATTTGTTGGTTTTAAGGATATAAACTTGGTTGTGCATATGTGTTTTATTATTATGTAATGTGTAGTACACTTTGGATGTTTTGGTATGTTATATATCTGTAATTTTGTTATTAAGTAAACAAATTGTAAAACATCCTTGTTTCTATAAGCAAACAAATTGTGTATTGCATTTATGTTTTATTTTGTGTACATCATGTTTTGTACACAAAGACATTGGATGTGTATATAATGTTATTGTACACATGTACATGTGAGACTTGTGAAAAATGAAAAAGGGAAAAAACCTTTATAGGAAAGCATGTGAATGTCTGGTTTACGTGAAATGAGGAGTTTTCATGTTTGTGAATAAAACTTATTTTAGATCTTGATACTATAGGTCTTGAGATTTTTTTTCTTTTATATTCTTGGTATATGTGTGTACATGTGTACAATTTCTGTTGTGTACATAATTTTGTTGGTGTACACATACAAATTTTATATTCTTGGTACACATATACAAATGTATTATTAAACAAAACTGAAGAGTAAATTCATGATTTAAACGATCTATCTGATAAGTATGCAGATACCATTACCAACAAAAAAACATAGTTATATGACATGATTGGGGTTAATGGCTTATTCCCCTATGAACTTAGCCGTCCATGCTTTTTCACACACTAACTTTTAGATTATGTCAAAACCCACACAAACTATTCTTTTTTTTTTTGAAATACCTACACAGACTTTCAATTTTAATCTAACTTCCACAAAACCATAAACGGTGTTACAAAGCCGTTAATGATGTATCTGATCTAGTTAAATTTCTCATTTATTTCTGGTTTAACCAAGAATAATAAAACGCCGTCGTTTTAGTCTTCTTCTTTAATTGGGATTTTTTTAAATCAGAATTAGGGTTCCTAGTAACGATCTAGAGAACAGAGGGAACGATGCAAATCGTGATTGAAAATTTTCTGTAGAGTGAAGGTAATTCTCATCGGTATTTTCGTTAGCCAGAGACGTAATTTTGCGATTGGTGGATTGTGAAGTTTTGAGATTGGTGGACTGTGAAGAGACAGAGTTCGAGAATGAGGTTAGTGGACTTTGTTTTTCTCTGAAATTCTATGAACTGGGTTGGTTGTGTTACTTTCGTTTTGATGGCCTCACTTTTATTTTTGCAGTAGCGACATATTTTTGGAGTGTGAAACAGAGAGACACGACACAGAGATGGAGGAAGATGAGAGAGATAGGACTCCATGTGATTTGAAAGTAAGAGTTGAGAGAAATGTGAGGGATTTTGTAGACGAAGATGTTGATTTGTTTGCTACACCTGTCGGCTCAGATGATGAAGATGATAATGAAGGAGATGGCTACTTGACATACAAGAAAGGCAGTGGTGAGCTTCGGTTAAGACAAGCCTTTGATAGTTTACATGCTTTCAAGCAGGCGATGGTAGATTATGTGTTAAAATATGGTTGGAATGTGAAGTATATCCGCTGGGATAAAGACAAATCTGAACTCAAATGTGCTAGTGAAGCAGAAGAAGGAGAGGAAGCTTGTATGTGGAGGATATACTGCTCCTATGAAGCACCATTGCAAAAATGGATGGTTAAAGTGTAAGTGAAGGATCATAGTTGCAGTAAAAGTGGATACTCAAGGCTGATTACACAAGAAGTCATTGCAAAATTGTTCATAAATGATCTTAGGGTTGATCCCAAGATAAAGCCGAAGGAGATTTTGGCAGATATTCAGAAGCGTTGGGATTTGACTGCAACCATAGATCAATGTAGAAACGGAAAGAAAAGGGCTTTAGAAATGATCCAAGAGGAGCATGATCTACAATTTTGAACGCTTAGAGATTACCGGCTTGAGCTGTTAGAGTAAGTGTGTTTCATGTTTTTTTTTTTTTTTTGTAGTTTCATGAACTATTTATACTTATTATTTGTTTGTTTTACAAGGTCAAATGAGGACTCAACGGTTGAGCTCGAGACACTCTACGGAGATGATGATGAAGATGTTTTCTATAGATTTTATGTCTGTTTTTCTGCATTGAAAAAGACTTGGTGCGCCCACTGCCGACCTATATTTGGTCTTGATGCATGCTTCCTCAAGTGCACAACAAAGGGTCAGTTGTTAGCAGCAGTTGGCAGAGATGCAAAAAACCAGATGTTTCCTATAGCTTGGGCTGTTGTTGAGGTGGAGAGTGAAGACAATTGGGTCTGGTTCATTGAGAAGTTGCAGGTAGATTTAAATCTTCATGATGGTGAAGGCTTCACAGTCATATCAGATAGACAAAAGGTAAAATAACCTATTTTAGTTTTGTTATCTTAGTATGAGGATATAAACGAAATTGTTCTTCATTTACAGGGCCTACTTAATGCCGTTTCAAATCTCTTGCCAATGGTTGAGCACAGGATGTGTGCAAGACACATTTACGCTAACTTAAAGAAGAACCATCCACATAGGACTGACATGAAAGGAAAATTTTGGAAGGTCGCTAAGAGCTACAACATTGCACAATACAACAAGAGGCTGGATCAGGTGAAGGCATATAACATGAGTGTATATGATTCAATGATGATGAAGAATCCCAAAAACTGCAGCCTCGCCTTCTTTACTACTTCCTCTATGTGTGACGACGTAAGCAACAACATATCTGAGTCTTTTAATCATGCAGTTGACCCTGCTAGAGCAATGCCACTAGTGGAAATGCTGGAAACAATTCGCAGTAGAGCTATGTTGCGCATTGAGGCAAGGAAGTTGATATCAAAGAGTCATAGAGGAAAGTTCAGTATTAAAGCAATGGAAAAAGTCAGTGAAGAGCAAAAAAAATCCGGCGCTGCACAATATATCCTTGCGGAAATGATGTATCTGAGGTGAGTGAGAAAAATACTGCATACAAAACAAAAATGCTTGAGTGAAGTTGCACTTGTCGAAAGTGGGAAATGTCGGGATTACCTTATCGTCATGCTTTGAAAATTATTTCTGTAAAAAAGCGCAAGCAAGAAGATTATATGGCTGACTGTTACCTCACCTCGACATGGAGAAAGCAATATGAAACACCCATTGAAGCTGTCTGTGGGATAACTTTTTGGGAAAAATCAGAAGATGCAAGGATTATTCCACCACCAACAGCACCTGAACAATCAAGAGGACGGAGGAAGATTCCTAAGCGGATAAAAGGGAGGAACGAATCTCCTAGCAAGAAGAAGACTAAGGATAGGAATGAGTCACCTTCAAAGGTTTCAAGGGAGAGAAGGATCATTCATTGTGGTAGATGTGGAGAAGGTGGACATAACTCAAGGAAGTGTGCAAATGTTGGAGTTCCAATTCAAAGACCCCCCAAAAAGAAGAATGTAACACAAGGTGAAGGATCAAGTCAACAACCACAAAGTCTAGTGTTCGAATAACAAGGCAGCTTCATGGTTTCTAAATTTGATTATGGCTTTTTTTTTTTGGTTTGATTTAAAGCTTTCTTTTGTTTGTTTTAAGACTTCATGTGGATTATTTTAACGCTTCACGGTTTCTGAATTAGGTTTTATTTTGAGGATGTTATGAAATGGTCAGTGTAGTGCCTATTAAGTTCTACATAATGAAACAGTTCTAGATTTATATTACAAGTGGTCATAGCCACCAAAGTACATCACCACAACACTAAAATAGTTCCAAAAGCCATAGCCGCCTATTTTACATTACAGAAAAACCTCCATCATCCCTCTTAACCATACCCGTTTAACAATACAGAAACACCTCCATGTTCTCTCCATCTCCAACACTTAGCTGCATTACAAATTTACAGAAAAAACAATTACAACAGCACAAACAACCATGTTCTTTAACCCTTTCACCTCCATCTTCCAATCTTGAAGTTCCTTCTCAAATCCTTGTAACTCCTTTTGTAGACCGTACACAACTGCTTCACAAGTGCGTATCTCGATTGTAAGAGTCTCTAACTCTGAATTAAAGCTCTCAATATTCTTTTCTAAGTTGCTTGAAGCTCTTCAAGATCACCAAATTTCACTTTCATATCTTCAATCTCTTCAAGGGCTGATCGATCCGCCCACTTGAACAAATGAAACCAACTATTCTATAAGAAGCAAACGATAATTTCATTCCTTTTAGAAAAAAAAAATTAAACCAGTTTTAGCTAACATAACAAATCGATTTTTTCCCAGAAAGACACAACCAGATCATGTTAACTCGAACCAATTCCCAGAAATACACAGCCAGTAACATTACCTCATCTCCGTATGGACAAGAATGAAAAAGCCTTCCTGGATTTTTAACTGTTCGAGACGTAAGCAACCTCACACGTTCTCCACATCTGCAATGAGTCGGAATTCCTCTTCCGTTAACGTCCATTCTCCAATTCTCCTACTGCTGTTTCACTCGAATCTCTCGCTCGACTCTCCTTCTCTGGTTCGTTCTCCAGCTTATTTCGATACTAGGAACCCTAATTCTGATAAAAATCCCAATTAAAGAAGAAGACTAAAACGAAGGTGTTTTATTATTCTTGGTTAAACCAGAAATAAATGAGAAATTGAACCAGATCAAATACATCATACCATTTATGGTTTTGTGGAAGTTAGATTAAAATTGAAAGTCTGTGTAGGTATTTAAAAAAAAAAGAATAGTTCGTGTGGGTTTTGACATAATCTAAAAGTTCGTGTGTGAAAAAGCAGGGATGGCTAAGTTCATAGGGGAATAAGCCATTTACCCGACATGATTGTATCTACATCCACTTCCATACAAACATATTCTTTTCTGATAAAATGTTTCATTATCCATATGTATACTGGAATACAAATATCCACATGTAAATCATATAAAATAGTATCCACATGTAAATTCTATGAAGTTAGTGTCTTTGCACGTCAATATCTACTTAGTCAACCCCCAAATGTTACTCTCTTTTTCTCTGTTTGTAATGTTGATACACTTAACCATAACAAAACAAATCTATATTTAGAAGTTTGAGAGCAAAATAGAGGAGACATCTTCACAAATAGAAAGTATCAGGTCAAAAACAAATTATACAAAATATGATGGATCAGATTTTGAAAATGCCAAAGTTGCCCATTGTTTCTATTGAACTACTCACAAGTGGTGGCTGTGACGGAAAAGGGAAAGCGACGAAAATTTCAGAGCTTCAGAACCAATGCCACAACTTTGAATTGCGTGTAGGAACTCAAGGCATAGGTGTATCATAGAATGAGAGAGAGAGAGATAGAGAGAGAGAGAGAGAGAGAGAGAGAGAGAGAGAGAGAGAGAGAGAGAGAGAGAGAGAGAGAGAGAGAGTTTGAACATGAAGGAATAGTCGCGAGTGAGAGAAGATGATTGCGGCACTGACAAAGAAACACGAGAAAATGAAAGAAGCCGAGCCATTGTAGACAAGGGAGAGATGAATCGAGATAGATGTCACCACAGGCTGGATCCATCAGGATGAAAGTGACCATGATTGAAGATTTCTTAGAGATTTATGGGTCTTGCCCAAGATATGAATCAATCCTAATATCTCTTTTCGTCTCAGGTTTTGGAATCACACACGTCACTTAGAGTCACATATTTATCTGATTTTTTTTTTATTTTCGTGGAAACGTTTTTGGATTAGAAAAAAAAATAATGGTTGATTTTGAGAAAAAAGAAGGTAAAAGCAGCTCCAACAGTGGAGAACTCCTCTGAAAATTTTAATGCCAAAAATAATATTTTAATAGTAATTTAGTTTTGAAAATAATTTTTATTATTCTTTCCTATTTTGATCAATCAAAAAAGGCCAGATGTGAATACTGTGTTTTGAAAGTATCTTACTAGCTCTGCTCTCATAAACTTTTACGTTTCTCTTGCCTATTTTCTCATCATTTTTTATTTTTCTAAAATATCTTATATTCATGGAAAAACGTCGGATGGAACTAGTCTAAGGATAGAGAAAAATTGGGACCTACTAGTTACAATTTATTTTGGTTTCAACTAATAAACATAACAAAAACATGTTTACTAAATGCAACCACAAAACATGTTAACTAAACTAAAGTTAGAAATTTTTTATTTCGAATGCAAATTGTTCTATTATGTATTTTAAATTGTATAAAGTGACCCTAGATATAAATGTTTCAAAAAATTTCATCATATTTGTATATTTAATTAACATTTGTTCAACTTTACCATTAACTAAAGATAAATTACTTGGAATGACTCTAATTGATCTAATAATTATTAGAATGACTCATATTAAATTTTAATTACTAGACTAAAATGAGATATAAGCAAATTACTAAAAGCCCATCTCTAATTTAAGTAACTACAAATTTGCCACATATATAAATTAAAAAAAGGAAAATATATGTTAAATTTAAAAGAAAACATCGACAAAAAAAAGAAAAGAAACAAAGCTTTGTTTTTGTCGGGTATCTCTCTCATGACGACAGACAGAGATAGAACAATCTCCGATCAACAGTCGCCTTCGTCCCTATCCCACTCTGACAACATCTCCTCCATCACAGCCTCCATCACAGCCGCTGTCGATTTATCAGTTATTTTAAGTTAAAATTGTATATTAAAACAGGGAGTCTTTCCTCATTTACTCACAATGTAATCAACTCCATTGGTTATTTTTCCGGAACTTGCCTTGGCGGTTAGACTTTATTTTAACACATCTTCGAATTCGTCTCGCTTCTAACCTACAAAAAGTCAGGCACGACCCAGTCTCCACCTAGTCTTGTAGTATTTGGTTTAGGTATGTTTGCAAATTACAAATGTTTTTCAATTATCTCTAATCTTGTTTTATTGTTTATTAGCAAAAAAAATGCATGAAAATAAAACTTGGACATCCAAATTTATTATCATGTCTCGATTTTGTTTAACTTATAGGGAAAAACAACTTATAGGAACAAACTGATACATGCACAACTTTAAACTGATCAAAGTCTTAAGAGTCAGAATGCAAACGAGAGATAATTGTGTTAGGGACATGATGAGATATCATGTGGCTGTTGGGAGGTGGAGATTAGTCGGGTCCGTGACTTGATCTTTTTTCATCTTCTTGTTGTTGCATTGAAGAGACGACGCCTCCCTTTATCTTACATGGTCCAGCTCCATTCAAGTGAGACAACCGACCATTCATCTATTATTTTTTGAATTTATAAACTATAAGTTTCTTAACATCAACTATATATTATATAATATGATAAACAAAAAGTGTCTAAATTCCCAACTCCTTTTTTTGTATGGTCAATTTTTTTTTCTAGATTCGTCAAAATGAAAAGCTGAATACATCAAAAGAGGCCTTTCCTTTCTGATATACAGATTTAAAAAGTGTAGTCGCAAAAAAGGGAAATAAAATAAAAAAAGGTTTTGTCTTTTCTGTAGTATCCATCCAGAAAACAATGGCGACTGTTCCTGAAGCTGAAGAATCGGGATTGAGAATGACGAGAACCGAGCACGAGTTGAAGAAGCTAGCGACGTCATTTCTAGGCCTGAGCTTCTCAGTGATGCTAGCTCATCTCCCTAGCGACGCGCTATCTCTGGTTCCGCGACTGACGAGGGAGGTCAGTGAGCTGAAACAAGGGCTCGAGGCGGCGGAGGAGCAAGTCCGACAGATGAAATGTCGGCGCGTGGAGGACTCGAAAGCGAACGCGCGCGTGGTGGAGATATTCACTAGCCGCAGGAACGCGTGGCAGGAAGAGGAGAGGCGTCTGCAGAATCGGATTCACGAAATGGAGGAAGAGAGAGAAGAGTTCATGAACAGGATACACGAATTGGAGAGGGAAGTGGGCGAGAGGGATGAGATGATTGGGTTCATGTCAAGAAGATGTATTGAGGAAGAAGAAGATGATGATAATTCCACTGAACGTTACCACACTCTATCTTCTTCCCCTACAGCTTATCCAAGCTCTCATCAGTTCTGGGCAGAGCCGCATAACACTAACCCTTTCCAGGTTTCTATTACTATAACTCATGATGCTTTGATGACTTAGAGAGAGAGAATTGGAGTTTTTTGATTTAGGGTTTTGCTTGTGATTGCAGGATGTACAGTATGAATCTGTGTACCATATGAAGCAATTTGTGCCAAGGTAACATATTTTTCTTTGATTGTGTGATGATCAGAAATTGTAACCTAATTTTTACATCCCACAGAAGGGAATCACCATGGAAGATAGATAGTGAAGCAACAGGTGTTTCTGCGAAACTGAGGTTACTAGAAGAGGAGTTACTAAATCTTGAGAAGGTTTGTCCTAGTGACACTTCAAAGGTTCTCTCTTTGTTGAGCAAACAGGCTAAGAGGTACCAAGCTCTTGTCGGGAAGATCGATGATCTATGCAGAAGAATGGTACTATTTTTATTCTGTAACACATTCTTAAGAGCTAACAAAAAAGGCTTAACCTTGTTCTGCTGCTATGTGTTTGTTTTTCAGCAGAGTAGTGATCCTTGCGATGCGACACTAGGACCCGAGTTCAGGACACAAAGTCAAACGGAGTTTCTGCTCGAGTGTTTCAGATTTCAGCAGCGAGCATCAGAGACAGGGCAGAAGCTAGTTGCATTGCAGACAGAAATCACGAGGAGCAACCAAGGAGATCAACTTAACCAAGCCAAGATGAACACAAGAAGGTCACTGGATTTGATCAAGAACAACTTGAAAGAGGTTCAGAGAAACCTCGAGATTTGGCTGGCTAGGATCATTGGAGATCTCGAAGGCATTCTTGCTAGAGACGGTGCTTCCTGTGTTAGAGAATTCTACGTTTCCCGTTACCCTTTTGTTCAGTAGAGTCAGAACATCTCTGTACTGTAATCCCTTTTGTTTCTTTTGCTTTTGGTAAGTTTATATGTTCTGTAACCGTGGCTAACCTGCAAGAGATCACCGCAGAAATCTAGATTTGATCTGATAAATAAACAGATTGTGTAAAAACTTGATCTGATGTGAGAGAGATGTAATGCTCTAAAAAGAGACTAATGGCAGATGAACAGAGACAATGTATCTATTCTATACCGAATTGGAAACATAATCTACTACAGAGTCCATTGGCCCTAGTTTTGTTCTGAGTTCATGAACTGGAAGGAGAAGAAGATGAGGGTTCACTATCATAACCTAGACGGATTCTGGTCGCTAGAGGTCTAGCTATCAGTCCTTCGGTAACCCAACCCACCGATTCACTGTCTTCTTTGGCGAGTTCGAACTCTCTTCGCACATAATCTAAAGAAATGTGAAGCCGACCACCCGGTTTGCAGTCTGAGTAAGTGTTTGTGGCTTCGATTCCAGCGTTCTTCTCTAGCCAGTAGAGGTAGTTCACTTGAAACAACGACCTGAGCATGTCTTGTGGCGACGAGCTTTCCTTGAGCATCACCTGACAATTACAAAAAAACTGGTGAGAGATTCAGACAGATAGTAACAAATAATGAAAAGGTTTTATCAATTGCTTACGCAGAATCTGCCTTTGTGTTCTGTAAGGATGTAGCCTTCATTCCGATAAAGATCAACGAGGGCTAATGCTTCTTCTTTGTTGTGGATGACCTCGCTGAGCTTTGAACCTAGCTGAAGCCGTTCCTCTATGTCTGCTGCTGCTGTTTTTGCTTTTGATGACAAGACGAATTCTTTCATCTAAATAAAGCAGATTACAATCAAGCATTGTCTCTTCATCCACGAAAGTTTGAATTTTTAAACTGGTTGATAAGAGATCTCAGAGGGTTTGATAAGGAAAGGAGAATAGTATTCTTCACCTTTTTAGGAGATTTTATGTTTAAGAACCGAACAGCTGGGAAGACTGGTTCTTCGTCGTTGACCTCCTTGACTAGAGGAGCTTGGCCGCTGATGAGATATTCGCTAAAAACCAAACCTGTACAGTAAACAGAGAGATGTTACTTCTCGTGATTACAGAGGGAATTTGATGAATATTGAATGAAGACATACTTGCACGATATGGGTTTAGAGTCCGGAGTTGGATGCACTGGTAAGATTTGAAATTGGTATACATATGGATCGATGTCACAACACAAAAAGCAGCAAGTGCAAGACTTGTTGAGGTTCCAATGCTATTGGCAACAACAATTCCAAGCAGGATACCCATTGACTTGCTCACCATTCCTTGAGCTTCACCTTTGGCAATTACCTACAGAAGAAGCTGTTGATGATGCACAGAATACTAGAAAAAAGCCATATATATATAAAAAAAAGACTGTAGTAGACCTCAGCAAAGTTCCTTTGAGAAGCAAAGCCAGCATTAAAGCAACTTTTAGTAGCAGCCTGCAGATAAGGAAATGATAAGGTAAAATAGTATAGGCATCAACCAAAGCTGCTATAGGTAAAGTATATGCAAGAGAACCTGGATCAATGCAGCAGCAGAGCGGCCAGCACCGGCGGCAGCACCAATCATGACAAAGAAGTGAGGGAAGAGCGGTGTAAGCATCTCCATACCAAAGGCAGCGTTTTCAAGAAGATCAGCAAAGAGTCTCCATCCTTTGGGATGAACATCGAAATGGCGTCCGTATTTGGATAACATAATCTTACTGAGATACCCAATTCCATCTTTAAGCACCCAATTGATCGCTGCAGCTGTAGGGATCGCTCCTTTACCCAACCCAACTGCATAAAGCAAAGACTACCCAAAAAAAACACACACCACGTGTTCGTGAAAATGCCCAGGAGAGATGATAAGCTTAGGGAAATGTACCTGAGTGGCGAGGACACCGCTGATCTGGCTAGCGATTCCTTGAACGCCTCTCCAGAGAGAGTAGTCGAGGTAGTCGGAGGTGACGCTGTTTGGGTAGCCTTCGGGGAGGAGGAACTGAATCAGAAGGTTTCTACATTGGGTAAGGAGATTCTGAGGAGTCAAAGAAGATGATAACTCGAAGGCAGGTTCTTGAGAGACGAACTCATCGTTGAAGTAATCAGGGACAAGTCGCTTCCTTTTGCTTCCTCTCACTTCCCAAACCGTGTCTTTCTCTGCTGTATCTCCGTTACTTTCCGACTCGGGAGCTTTGGCGAGAGCGGCTGATAATTGTGATTGGAAGAAGCAGGACAAGACCAAGAACAGCAAGCAGAGAAATCTAAAACTATGAGAAGGGTCATCAGAATTATCGCCACCGTTAAACCACCAACCGCCGTCTCCGCCGGAGCCATTTCCATTATCATTGTTGCCGCCGACGCCTCCAGCAAACAGCGATTGATTAGGAGTAAAGTTGTCATAAGCAGTGGCAACTAATGGAGGGAACTGGGAAAGCGACGGAAGCGGTTGCCGGAGTGATTGCCGTGGGAGAAATACACGCTGCCGGAAAGAAACATCATTCCACCGACGCGAGGCGACGGAAGCGTCTCCAGTAAATAGATAAGAGCAGCTCATCTTCTTCTTCTCCAAGACTTGGAATATATTCAATGCCCCCCTATGTATAATAAAAGGAGATTTACTCCCTTTTGACTCATGAAAAATGCTCAAATCTTCCATCAATAAAATATAATTTTTTGTTTATTTATTTTAAAATAGGAAAATAGGTTAAATACATCTATAACCATAACAAAATTACATAACTACATGACCCGACCACTCAAACCCGGCCCACCCAAACACATACGGGTATAACCCTTTTCCTAAACCTAAACTCCGCGTTTAGACAGAAAAGAGAAAAAAGAAATTGTCGTTCTCTCCTCTCATGCTCTTCGTGTTCTTTCAGACGTTCTTTCTGATTTCCAGAAACTTCCGGCTTCATCGTTTCTTCTTCTCCTTCGTCTCTTCTTCTTTTCTAATCAAGACTTCATCTTCTGAATCGACATCCTTCATTCTGGTAAGTTATTTTTTGACCTTGATTTATTTGTATCTTGTATCCAGGTCAGATAAAATTTAGGGAGAACTTGTAAATTGTAGTCGAAAAGTTTGGTAAGATTTTAGTAAGCGAGATTGTGGTTTGAAATTGGGGAAAACATCTTGAAACGGTAGAATTGGTATAAATTGAAACAAAAAACCAAGAGCTTGCGATTTTTATGGGTTCTTTCTTATTGGATCCAATTGGTTTTTCTGGTTTATTGTTTGTGATATGAAACCGAAATCTCTTTGACTGTTATGATAAATGTAAACTGAAATGAAGTAGGTGATTTATTGAGTGAATGAAAGGTTTGAGATTAGGCAAAGTAATAATTCTAGATTATGCCTAAATGTGTGTTGTTGTGTTGTTTTTGGATGTTCAGAAGAAGTAGATAATGGCAGGTAACCGTGGAGGAAAAAAAAAGACTACAAAGAAAAGTGGAAAATCCACAACAGCTTCTGTTGCTGAAAAGCATGTGGAAGAGAGCTATCAGACGGAAACAATAGTGATGATATGTGTGACCCCCCCTCTGAGGTATAATATTCTGTTGTGTATTAGTTTTGAATTGAAGCTTTATTGATGTTGGGAAGAGTAACTGAGTTGTTGTGATTAACATCTTGTACAGGGAATGAAGGGCCTAAAAAGAAAGCGTCTATCTATTGGAGGTGGAGTCTCCAGTAGAACTAGAGCTAGAAAAGCGGTATCAAATGGGAATGAAACGGTTAGAGAAGAGAGTAATCCAGTGAGAGGAACGACTGTAGTTTCGCTCTCACTTGATACCGAAAGCGAAGGCATGTCTGCTGTTTCCTCCAAAGTAATTTTTGCATTCATTTTAATCATTTATTTTATTAGTCTTACTAGTAAAAAATGACTAATACATATATATTTGATTGCAGGAAAGACAACCACCACAGCCCCTTGAAATGTACTTTAAGAACACACAGTACCTGAAGACTTGCAAGATTCAGACCAAGTGCCGTGTGAAGAACATAGTTGATGTGATTAAATTCATTTTTTTTCTTTCAAATTTTCATCAATTCTTACTTTTTAGGTTACCCATGGTTTACACAAACATTTAAAAGATATTTCACACAAAATTTCATGAAAAACATACAAGAATTACCTGATGTTTAAGCTTTAAAATCGCCAATGAAGGATGGAGAAGAAGAGCTCTTAACGCGGACAGAGGAGAGAGGAGAGGGAACATGAAGACATGTGGGCCAAGGTAAATCTGATTGGTTAAAGTTGTTTGTGGACCCCATTTAGTTGTTGTGTTTGGTTGAGTGTATTTAATTGAAAAATTAAATGAATTAATGAAGTGGAGAAAAAATATATTAAAGAAAGAAATGTTAGTATTGGAATTTCAAAGATAAATAGGTAATGGGAAAAGAGAAGGGACAACAAGAATGAATTTTTTTCCATAAGGACATTTGGAGTTAAAGTCCAAGGCTTTTACACTCGTGTTCCAAAAGAAAAAAAAGCTTGTACATTTAAGTCTAAGGTTCGAATCTCAAACTATGCAAATTTAGGTTTCAAGTTTCAGAGAAAGCGATTTATTAAAACAATACAAAGGATTTTCAACATGATGCAAATAAATATGGTCAAGACGTAGATTTTATAAGATAGTTTAGGTGATGTAGTTAGACATAAATCCAGCAGCTAATATTATCGGTTGTCGAATCGATGTAATCTTTCCTATATCATAATCGTAATAAATCAACTTAAAAAAAGTAGATAGCATAAAATTAGGGTTCTGATAATATTTGTGTGGAATATTAGGGGGGGGGGGGTTCAAAGAAGGGAAGATATTTGGATGGGGAAGGAGATAGAGAAATTGTGGAGAGAAGTGAGGGAGTTGAGCTTGGGTTCCGAAATCGACCGCCTTCATTCTCCTCCCTCTCCGCTTCACTTTCTCCGAGATTACGTCTCTCAGAGCAAGCCTTGCGTCATCTCCAACGCCATTTCTCACTGGCCGGCTCTCAAACTCTGGTCTCATCCCGCTTACCTCTCCGGAGCTCTCTCGAATGACTATGTCTCACTCCATCTCACTCCTAACGGCTCCGCCGACGCCGTCACTCCGGTTACGAGCGCCGGAGATCTCTGTTTCGCTTCGGCTCACGTCGAGAAAGTTCCCTTCCCGGAAGCTCTTCAGGCCGTTCGATCCTCCTCGTCTGAGCGGGAGACCGTTGGATATTTACAACAGCAAAACGATTGCTTTAGAACCGAGTACTCAACTGTTGCTTCGGACTGCGACGGAGACATCGCGTGGGCTACGGAGGCGCTGGGTTGTTCCCCGGAAGCTGTAAACCTCTGGATAGGCACTCATCTCTCCGTTACTTCTTTCCACAAAGACCACTACGAGAATCTATACGCCGTCGTTTCAGGGGAGAAACATTTCCTTCTCCTTCCTCCCACCGATGTACACCGCCTCTATGTTCAACCATATCCAGCTGCCAACTACTCTTACCATCGAGTCTGTGAGATTCTCACCTCATATTCAATGGCTTTGGAAGCGGGTAGATGAGATAAAGTTTTAAATTTTTTGTAGGATACTGAAACGTTCAAGCTTGAGATTGAGCAGCCACTGAGGCATGTGCCATGGTGCAGTGTTGATCCATACCCTTCGCCTGAGAGGGAAGCAAGTGAGAGATTGAAATATCCTTTCTATTTTGATGGCCCAAAGCCCTTTCATTGTACTCTCAAGGCTGGGGAAATTCTTTACCTGTAAGAATCGCAATCTCTTGTTCATTACCATGTTCCATTGATTTGTAATCTCGGAACAGATTTTCCTCTAGGCATGATCGTCTTCGGTATAGTTTAATCATTGCTGTATATATGCTTCAGTCTTACTTTGGCTTCTTACTGCAAGAAACAAAGATACTTTTGAGTAAATGAGTGGTTTCAGACATATAACAGATCTGGATGTTGCAGGCCAAGCATGTGGTTTCACCATGTTAGTCAAACCCCAGGAGATGGTGGCTATACCATTGCGGTCAACTATTGTAAGACTTTTATTTTTTGCTTCCATACTCTGTTTGTCGTCTGGTGGCGAACCAGTACTTTTCAGGCTCTCCTGCCTCTAATATGCTAAATATGCATCTACTTTGCAGGGTATGACATGCAGTTCGACATCAAGTATGCTTATTTCAACTTCTTACAATCAGTGTCATATGGGTCATCTTCACTCAGTCCAATTCTTTCTTGGAGAGAAGATGAAGATTCGGAATCTGGTGATGGAAAGGTATGAAGAATTGAAACAACATTTTTCTTCCTCATTTCAAGTTTTACCAGTCATAGCAAAAGCTTGGAGATCTGAACGTTGCATTTGGAAAATCTTAAGATTGAGAATTGTCTGGATGTTGTTTATTTGATCCTTGCCATGTCATTTGGTTCTTTCTCGACTATTCCGTATGTTTTTTTTTGTCTCCGAGAAGTTCTTTAGAAACATGGAATCATATGAAAGCTCTTAAATTCTATGAATTGTATAACTTCTTTGTTGATGACTTCAAGGAAAACGTACCAGTGTTTTCTTGGGTCTTAAAGACTTGTTCTTGAGTTGGTGATGGTGCTAGATTTTGGCAGTGAGAGCATGTGGATCAGTGGAGGCCATAAAGTGTGGGTTTGAATAAAATAGGTTGATACAAGATAAGCTGGTTGGTATGTACAGGAAGGATGGGTTGGTGAAAGATGCAGAAAAGTTTTAGCTGCTCCAACGCTATGGCCGCCAGTTATATGCGGAATGGGTTTCACGTCGAGGCCATTAAGCTTCTCTATCAGATGAAAGTGGCCGGCATCGAAGTGTATAACAGACTCGTGAACGAGGTGAAAGACTACTAGCTGTTCTAGCTAGATGATGAACCTGATAGTCAAGAGACTGTTGTGCTTAAGCCATGTAAATGTTGACGTGCTTACACACACACACACACACGCAAACATAGATATATACTGTTTGAAAAGTATAATAGTCACTAGTGCCTCAAAAAGAGATCAAGAAAACATCACAGCACGCTCAAGCTATTTCAAGAAGCCGGGCTTTTGGTTCAATCAGCAGATTTTGGTGAAGAGATGGGAATGTTGGTGAATAGATGTCCCATTGGTTTGTTCTTATGGTCTTTGTAGATCAAGGGTTCAGCTTCCTTTGAGGTGATCGGGATGGTACCAGTTGCTGCAGCTTTCTTTTCCTTGTAAGACGCCCAAGTGACACTGTAAAGACCTGCGATGATTGCACATCCGCCTAAAATGCTAAGAGAGAGGAAAAAGATGAGTGAGTAAGGTAACTTCAGACACATCCCATCAATTGCTGAGAATATCCAAAAGAAAAAAAAAAGGAGTGAAGAGTTTTAACCTCCCCAAGTAGATAGGGCTTCCTAGGAAGATTCTGGACAAGAAGGCTGAGGCTGCAGGTTGAAGGGGGTTATAAAGAGCAACCAAGGAAGGACCCAAAATCTTATTTGACCACGTCAAGAGACCATAGTTAAGGGCAGATGCGATTACTCCCTGGACAGAGGAAGCAGCAGAGTTACTGATTTGGAGTCTATAGATCAAACATATATAGTGTGAGGAACTTACTGCGTAGACAACTGCAAAGAATTCGGATCGTGTGAGACTCCAGTTGGTTGACTCATTGGTCATGAAAAAAGCTGATGTCACCATGAACATGGTCCCAAAGAAATACGAGTATGCGGTCACTGAAAGATTTGCCGGATACTTCTTTAGGACTGGAGCCTGATCATATTTTCATATCCAAAGACAATAAGATATTCTGAAACAGGGGGTGCTTGGATCTATGTGGAAGCAAAAGGACACATGCCTGAATAGCAAGAAAAGCAGCCATGCAAGTGCAGTTCCCAATCAAGCACAAAACTCCCAGATTCCATCTCCCAATTCCACTGAGAAAGCTAGACACCAAGTGTCCAGATCCAGATGCTTCAGGGTGTCTTATTTCACCATGACCCAAGAACTCAACCTCTGTTTCCCCAAACAAAGCCGGTCCGCGAAACAAAACCATCAACACGGCCCCAGCGACACAGACCAGCGTACCTCCTACCTTAGCTTGACCTTCTAGTTTGAATAAATTCAATCTCTCTGTTCTGCATCAACACATCGAAAATGGAAAGAAGGCATAGATGATTCTCTCATCTTGCAAGAGTAAAGACAGAGACCAACCAATCAAATATTTACCCCATAATGAGAGCCAAGATGAAAGTAAAAACGGGAATAGAGGGCTGAATGGCTGCAGCATAAGTGGGATTGGTGTAATTGAGACCGACCAGGAACAAGAGCTGATTCCCAAATATCCTAATCACAACAAAACCAACATACATACACACAATCATGGAGATTACAGAAAAGAGTAAAGAAGAAAACTTTTCAAATACCCAGTTAAGCCGAGGAAGAAGAAAGCTAAGATAAAGCGTCGGTTCAAAGGAGGTCTTGTCTTCTTGTCACGGATATAAGCAAGAGGAGCGAGAATGGAGAGAGCAATGAGATCACGAAAGACGCAGAAGACCAGTTGGTTTACGCCGACGTTGAGAGCTACTTTGGTTATCACGTGATAACCTCCGTTGAACAATTGCACGCAGACCATGGCCACGTGTGCCTTCCACGCCTCACTCTCCATGGGCCTGTATTTTCTTTTCCGACGGTTCTTGTTACCGGAGAGAGAGATGAAAGCCAGGGTGGTGACTGGAATTAAAAGACAAAAAGACTTTATTTAAAGAAATATTAAAATCTTGAAATTGATTGCTCAGCGAATCTCTTTCTGTCGAAATGTGGTTTTCAAGATTGAACGAGACAGAGGAACTAACAAATGACAGTGAAGTCATTGGCTTCAGACACAAGCATGAATTGCGATTTTGATCCTATTTACCCGCCCTTCCCTGATTACTCTACTAGGCTTCCCTTATTTTTCTTTTATTTATAGAACCTAAAGTAAAACTAAATATGGCATACGGTAAAATATCCTACAAATGCATACAAAGTTATTGAGATAACTAAAACATTCTTGGGAAATCTGTTTTTTTTAGAGCAAAAAAAAGGTAACTATGTCCCTTTAGACTAATCTGTACTACTTTATGTCCTATTAGACTAATTTTTTCGAAAATGGCAGTAATGCCCTTAAAATTGTAATTTTTTTAAAAAGATAAATAATGAGTTCGACAAGCGGGATCGATCGATCCAGATTTACAAGTTACAGTGGATCGATCGATCCCGATAATTATTCAGAACAAAAAAAACGCGAAATATATACTGATCGACCTGGTCCATTTCACTCGATCGGCGAAGGTCGATTCCTTACAGATCGACCGATCCACTAAGTATAGATCGATCGATCCCGTGCCCAGGAAAGAATCCCAAATCGATTTTTTTGGTTTTGTATGATTATATCCGGGTTGATTTCCACTTGATTTGAACCGACCAATCATGAAATATAGAAGACGGCTAAGAAGGTTGCCAAGGTATTTTTTGTCGTTTTTTTTTGTTCTTTTTCGTTTTTTTTTTTTTTTTTTTAAAAATCGATTTTTTTTTTAAAAATAAAAGTGAATATTCTCAAATATTTTGTTTCCATATTTTTAGGAACTGATTTCTTATCCGTAGAATACAACTAATATGTAGAAATCAATTTCTACAGTTTTTTAGAATTATAGTAATGTTTAGAATTTAATTTCTACATGTTTTAGATTTATAGTAAATCTGTAGAAGTCGGTTTCTACATGTTTTAGAATTAGATTAATGTGTAGATTTTGATTTCTAAGAATTTTAGAATGGTAGGTTAAGCGCGGAATGTGTATTCTACATATTTGTAGAATACTCCTATTTACGTAGATCACGTATTCTAAACATTGTAGATTCAATGAAAAAAAGTAGATTTCGTTTTCTACTTCGTAGAATGTCATTTCTACTTTTTTTAGAACATAATCTGAAATTTATAATTATAACTTTTTTATAACTGGAAAATATACCATTAAGTTCATATAGGTATTTTAACAAATGTTACTATTTTTCCAAATTTTTTTTGTTTGTAAAACTATTTATTAAAATTATTTTCATAAATATTAAAGGGTATTATAGGAAAATATGACACAAAATATAGATTAGTCTAAAGGGACATAGTTACTATTTTTTTGCTCTAAAAAAACAGTTTTCCCAACATTCTTTAGTAGACTGTAAACAAACCATCATTTTATTAAGGTTTCGAACGAGAAAGGCAGACATAACTGGTTTAGACAATTTGATAGATCCTGGGGAAAAGAAGAAAAAAAATTCTGAAATGGACCTTCCAGCGTATAAAAAACATACTAATAATAAAATTGTTAGTTCAACAAAAATACTAAACAACAATTTTTAGCAAAAGCAACACACAAATAAAATAATTTTTTTGCATCTTCTTTCTCGCAACCATTTGTTTCCACCAATGATTCATACTTAGTCAAGTTTCTTGAACCTGAAAAGAAAAGAAAAACAGTAGTCATCATAAGAAACAAAAACAAAAAATCATAAGAAACAATTTTTTCGAACTTTACTCGATCCAAAATCATGTATAATAGTTTCAAAATCAATGTCTTCTAACATTTATGTTTCAATGCATAAAATAGTTAAACCATTTATTCTTTCTTGAGACATTGAAAACCGTAAATGTTTTTTTCAGTAATTTAATTTTGAAAAACTTCTTTCCGCTGAAGCTGCAGTCACATGTATAGTCAAAAGAATGCAATAAAAATTGAAACATTTTGATAATAACTCACACTTTCAACAAATTCAAAAAATTCACTAGGTTCCAAAGGACATCAGGTAAAGTAGTTTGCAAGATTCTCAATTCAGAATAAAAATCATTTAAATTAATATATGAAACATTACCATGAGATTTGTTTTGTGAAAGTTAGTACAATGTTCTTGTAGTTCACTTTTACCTAATGCTTTTAGTTTTCTCAAATCAAATAAGAACCCAAAAACATTTATAAAATTCACCATTTGATCAAAATTTTTTTATTGAAGATATTGTCATGTCCACCACAACTAAAAAATAATTAACTCTAAAATCATCTTCACCCGTTAGTGCTTCTTCACCTAACTAATTTTCTTCAAATTGTTTTTCCTAAAAATGCCACGCTTGTTTGGAAATATATGATCGACATCCATATCATGAGCAATACTTTGAGCTGTACTCAAATTAGAGGTAAATTCTTCATGTCTATACTTCTCCAAAAACAAAACTACACATTCTAATTGTTTCACAGCATTATCAATGCACACAGATTTAGCTTGTAAATTATTACTCACAGAATTAATAACAAACAAAATTTCATATTAAATGCCAAGCCAAGTAAGCATTTGAAATTATCAAATCACATGATTAAGCTTTCATCATCACTTTTTGTAAGAGCATCATCACATGATTCATATAATTCCAATATACCGAGCTTATTTTTGGAGCTTGAAATCTGATGGCTTTGACACTTTTGATTTGATTCTCCCAACGAGTATTGCATAAAGATTTCATTGTAAAAGGAAGGAACATGGTCAAGTAAAATCTTCCATCTCTTTGTAGAACCAGAAAACAAAGCATTTATGTGCTGTAAAATTCCAAAGATTGAAATGACTTTTGCACATGAATGAGCCATATAACTAAGCACAAGATTAAGACTATGACAAACGCATGACATATACAATTCTTTGGATTTATATCAAGAAATATTTTCTGAACACCTTGATGTTTTCCTTTCATATTAGAATCATTATCATAATCTTGACCTCTCATATTACCAACATCAAGAGTAAAAGACTTTAAAGCATCTAACAATTTTTCAAAGAGTCCTCGAATGGGTCATCTACTTTAAGAAGTACTCTTTTGCTCTTAGTTTTTATTTGAAAAATCTACACATCGTACTATTAGTCATTTACTCTGGGTGGCTCACATCCGGTATACAATCAAGAATGACAGAATATTTTTTTTGCTTCTTTACTGACTTCTAAGGAAAGTTGAACATTATGAGCTAAAAGAGACATAAACTCATTTTAAATAATATGACCAGGATAATGATGATGGATTTCTTGACTTTGAATGAGTCTATTATGATCTTGCATTACCAAGTCAAATTTTACAACCATTCCAATAGAGTCTAAGAAATTACCATTGTTATCTTATAAAGTTTCTCATTTTCTGCTAAATTCTAAGTTCTGTTTAGCAAGAAAGTTCATTACAGCAATTATTCTAGTAAAAATAAGCCTCCAAGCTCTTTTTTCTTTTGACATTTCTTTTTATAATTCTTTATCTAACGTTAAGTATTTCCTCAATCTAACTTTCAATTCATTCCAAGTTTTCATGTTAGTCATATGATATATCAACAATTCTTTCATGGTGTTTAAGCCGCTCACTAAGATGCTTCCAATCTTTTAATCCATCACTAGCTAATGAACTTATGAAAATACCAGAGTTAAACAACTTGCAACAAAAACAGTAACACTTATCCTCATTTTTTGAATAAACCAGTCAATTTCTATCACGAATTTCCCCATTAATAAATTTCCTAGAAAAATAAGCATATGAAAAACGTCTAGATCGCTATTCTCTAAGGGAAACACAAGATTTATTTATCTTTTAGACCATTTTTTTTTCAAAATATACAATTATCTATCAGAGTAAAAATATTTTTAAGAGCGCACAATTTAAAAATAAACAGATTAACCATTTATTTGCATTAATAAGTTCATTCCATAAAAATATAAAACTGATAAAATTTGTTTTGGAAAGCATAAAATGATATAACTATAAATTATTTATGTTTCATGTTTAAGATTATGATTATTAATACATTAAATTCAGAATTTAAAAAGTGACACAATAATTTTGTCTAAAAATGAAAAAAATAAAGATATGCCTTATATCCACTCGATATTTATTAAAAAGACATATAACATCTGTATATCAAATTTTCTTTACAATTTTTGACCGCAGATGGTACCTCCACATTGATTAATTTTATATTAGAATCATTAACTTTATGTATGAATGGCAATTATGGGTGAGCAAACTGTTTGTACGAGAGATATGTCTTTTATAATGCTTCCCATTTGAAATCTAAAGTTTTGAATGGTAAAAGCTGTCGGTGAAGGTCATGCAAATCAAGTGAGATAAATGCAGATCAAACAGGTCATGTGGGACAGATGTAGATCAAGAAGATAAGATATTTTTATGGTTAAAAATCAGTTCAAAAATGGAGATCATATATTTAAATTACAAAAATTACAACAAAAAACCAAAACATAGAATATAAGTACAATACATAAAAAGGTAAATAATTTAATGAAAAGTATTTCATTTTTCCATGACATATCTGCAATATTATCTCTAGTTTTTGTCATATGATCTCCATCAACCATATTTGTTGTCACCATGTCAGTTAGATCACTTTCTAAATTTTCGTTGATGATATTTGCGTGTCCCATTACTTCAAAAAAATCTTCATCAAAATAATTTGAAATTTTGAAAAAATATGTAGTCTCATAGTAGCAATGCGACTCTTTTTTGAACATGAATATTATCTCGAAAAATCACACGAATCTTTCATTTCTTCTTCCAAACTCCAAATTTCCAACAGAACATAGAGATGCATGACATTGATTAAAAAATTCTTGTTTATTCCTAGAAGGACTATTGTTGAAATGAGACATGTGATACCTAATAACTCCATTCCGAAAAGATCTATAGGGAGCTAAAAAACCTTGCTTATTTGGATACATAGAATCAACTACACAATACTTGTCTTCCTAATGAGATCCTAGGATGTTGCTCTGGAATAGATGAGATAATCCTTAGAAGAAACGAATCAAAGACTCAAATTCCTTAAGCAAATGGATAGGATAGTGACACAAGAGGGGTTGATCTCTTGATACTCCTAGATGGATAGATCGGATATGACACACCGATATAGATCCCCTTAGGCTGTTGGATATTACACACCAACAAGAACACTCAGAAACTCGATTGCAAGTAGTAGATAGAACAAATTTTTAAGAATAAGAGATTGCATACGTAGATAGATGAGTTCGAAACACATATAAAGGAAAGACTTGTACATGCACAAGCTTTTGAGAATGACAAAGGGAGTGAAGACACACGCTCCCTTGGAAAACAAAACAAAGACCAAGTTTGAAAGCAAAACATAACATAAGAACTTAGGTTTAAGGTAGATAAGTTGGTCCGAGATAAGGTTAGACCGAGGTCATCAATCAGGTAATTTGGAAGCAACATATGGCCTTGTTAAAAATCTATCTTTGGAAAACCCAGTGGAACAAAATCAAAGATAGGGAAAAAAATCACACATATGTTACTTGCCTAATTGATGATCAGCTTGATGGTGAAACATCTTGAATGGTGATGAGTGTGTCTTGATTAATCAAGCTTTGACCAAGACATGATTCTTGCTTCCATGACATCTTAAGTAATCCTCCAAAAGCTTCATTGAGTTTCTTGGTTCTGGAACGAGTGAGTCATAGGACCATCAGGAATGACTACGGCATCTCCATCATTCGGCTTTTCCAAGCTTTAAATATCTTCATCAGCTAGCTGGTCCATGATCACATCACTTCCGGAGGAAAAGGAAATTCAGAATCACTATTTTGCGCCATCGTAAGAACTGTTGTATCTTGACATGATCCGATGTTCCATTCCAAATATATGTAAACAACAAATTTAGATGATGTATTTCCATAATATTAAATGAAATCGTATCATGATGATTCAAATACATTACTTGAAGTTCAAGCTTCAGTTTATCGCATATATGAATTCCATTCATAGCTCATACAAATCCACTTAAATATGGCCAATATCTTCTGTCCATTTGTAGTCTTTCAGGAATTCGATGTAGTTCTTGTTATGTTGGAGTCTTGACATAATCAGAAGCAAGTACTTCCATCGCTCTAAGAACTTCAAAAAAATTTCTATTTTCGTATCTTGTGCCCATCCAAATTTCATAATCCAACATCTCTTTGAACGTCATTGTGCCCATAAATTCGCAGAAACATGCCACACTCTCTTCAATGCTAACATTGAGAGTAGGTTGTAAACCATAATTTGATTTCAATATGCCACATAAAGATCATGAAAGGATCAAGAGACATTCATATTAATTGAAGACACGAATCAGCATCTTCTTATAGTCGACGTCAAAATTTTCTTCATCCTAAACCACCATCCGTTTGAACTGGTCCTCTTTCAAAATAGCAATTGATAGCTCAATGATAGTTTAATAAATTAATAAATAAATAAATAAATAAATATATATATATATATATATATGTGAATTAAAATGTAATATTAATGTAAATATTGTACATTATATAAATATTTTTTAAATTAAAACTATTTTTTTGAAAATATCTCTATATTTATTTATTTTTTGCTTTTAATATGTATGAATTAAATAATAACACATTTTATACTTTTGATTAATATAAACATACATATGCAAATATATTATTTTTAACATGCATGTTATAGGTAAAACTATAAAATATACCATAGATATAAAGTTTTTCAATTAAATAAACTATATTTCATAAAATATACCATAAATATCTCGACCCTTTGTCTTAAAATTACTTTGGTTTTGTTTTAAATAAATTATCGATATATTTTTACTGACTCGTGATAAATATCTATTATAATTTTTCTAGTAAATCTAAAATAAGATACATTAGCTCACTTGGTTCATCTCCATTAGCCAAAGTTATTAATTACGATAATATTTTTATAGTAGGATGCCACACCAAATGTAAATAAAATTGCATTAACAACAAACATAAAGGATAATACTGAATGTGACATTTTATTTGTTTTCTATAAAATAAAAATATTATTTTAAATTTTCTTTTTCTTGTTATAATCTCCACGTTCATTCTCATTACTCTTTTTCATGTATATCACACTAATAAGAAAATTTAACTAACCTACATAATCGATTGTGTAGAGGAACCCTATTTGTTAATATATATATATATATATATATTGAATTGGAATTTAAAGAAATACATTATACCTAGATCAGATAAAAAAATTATCTTTTTTCTAAATTATGAATTTAGTTTGGTATAAATATAAGAACTAGTTTTTAAATAAATATCATTTAATACTTTTATAGCATCTCCAACTATCAATACTATTAAAACGGAAAGAGTTTAAATAAATATATTTAAAAAATGTTGTTTGGACCATTTCATTAACTAATAATATTTTGGTCTTACTTTGATTTGAACAAATACTATGTTACCTTAAATTTCTCTAATAATCATTTAGTCAAAACTTTTATTTATTGGACCCATATCTTTTTGTAAACGAAAAGATTGTACCATATATATATGACCACATAAATTTAGTTCACGAAAATATAATATCACATACACTTTATTATACTCTTCTCTAAATATGTCTCATTAACTTCATAATTAAGATAAGTTTAAAAATTATATATTATGTTAATTTTATTTTATTGATAAATAACAATTTAGTATTTAAGATAAGTTTAAAATTATCAAAACTCCAACAAATCTTTTTTTACTGCTCAACAAAAAACTTACAAATCTATACTATTAAATTAGCCAAAAATCTCTCAAATAAATCTTAAGTTTCACCAACTGAACAAATGTAAATTTTGTAAAATGCACAAAAATATAATGAAATGTTAGATTTGGGCATTCGGGTCTTCGGGTCAAATATAAATCGGTTTGTTTCAGGTCCAAGTTCTTTGTGTCTTGGGAATTTATATCCAACTAGGTATTTGAATTTTTTTGTTCAGATCGGTTCCTTTTAGTTCCAGGTCAGTTTGAGTCAATAATTCAAGTATCTGTAAAATTTACTAGTAATTTGGCTACGTTATGAGTCTAACTCCGTTCGAGTACTTAAAACCCTTTCATTAAAAAAATACCCATATTTTAAATATATTTTTAAAATTTGGAATTTACCCAAAACCTGAAACTATAACAGAAAAAGCGAATCTAAAATTTACAGTAATATTTTTATACTCAGAACATATATGAATTACTCAAATATAAATATTATGAACAAAAAATTCTAGATACTTTGGGTACTCGGAGTCCAACAGAGACCCGCATGTCCAAAAAATCTAATAGGTACTTTTTCCCAATCCCGAACCTCAACCTGTATTTCGTATTGGTTTGGTTCGTTTATCAAATTTAGGTAAAATTTCCATACTTAAGAAAGAATTACATAAGTGTATATATAAAATCTCGAATAAACCTATTCATAAGTTATATAATTTTAAATAAATTTATGTATTCGATATGATACGACTTTATAACATAATAATACACAATATACTCAAAATACTATCTCATATACAACTTTGTACATAATCCATAAAACCTGCACTTTGAAAGCGCGGGTCAAAATCTAGTATTACCTTAAAATGGGATGTAAGGAAAGAAGGAGAAGTTCCACAACACAACACAACACATCACGAGGCGTCTACTTTTTCTGGGGTCAAAATTATAGAAGTAATAAGTAATTATATTTATAGATGATTACTGATTATTTTGAATTAATTTAATTTTAAAGAAAAGTATATATTGGCTAAAAGGGAGGTCGAATAACCGAACATCATCAAAAGTAGTGTGAATAAAACTGCATACAAATGAACTTTTTTTTCCTATAGAATAATGACAAAAAGTTAGTACTTTGTGCAGTTCTTCTGCTTTTCTCTTTTTATAGCTGTCAAATGGGTGGGTTAACCATTGGTTGTCCATGTCCAAATATAAATGGGTATATTTTGGTGACACCAATTTGTTCATGCGTGTTATAAATGGACATGAATCCCAAGACCAATGGGCAATAGATCGGACTTTTTGAACATGAACGGCCCAATTATCACAAAAATCTAGGGTTTCTAAACTTTAGGGATTTGAGCTTTATTTTATCTTTCGTCATTTTCTCGTTCTCAAATCAAAATTTTATCTTCAAATCGACTTTTCCGTTAAAATCGCAATGAGTTTTTTTTGCCAAAAATCGTAAAATTGAGTTTTCTTGCCAAAATCGTAAAATTGAGGTTTCTTGCCAAAATCGCAAAATTGAGTTTTTCTACTAAAATATTTAAATCAAGTTTTCTGACAAAATCGCAAAATCAAGTTTTCGACCAAAATCGAATATTGGCCAAGACCACAAACAAAAGTTTTCGTTAAAATCGTAAAAACAATTTTCCCCACAAAATCTTATTTTTCCCATTAAAGCCACAAAACAAGTATTCCGGTTAAAATCAAGGAATCTTGTTTTTTTCCGCCAAATTCGAAAAAAAAAGTTATGATGTTTTGAAACAAACCTTGTAGCAAATTTGTATTGTATGCGATTTTCCTATATAGTACTGTAATGGTCTCCATGGCAACCCATGTTAACATGGGCGTTAATGGGCCTGGTCCTTAATGGACTCGGTCCTTAATGGACATGGCTACTCTTTGTGTGCAAACAACAAATGGACAAATATATATGAAAAAATAGACGTGGACTAACCCATTTGACAACTCTAGTCTTTTGAACTTCAAAGAACGTGAATTGTTGCTTGTCATTGTACTGATTCACCATTCAAACATTAATGTTTACAATGGAGAGTGGAAAAAAAGGTGGACCATCGACTAGTGGAACAACATGCTTTTTTCCTCCATTCACAAATAATATTTGTAAAGACAAACATAACTTTAGAGACATAGTTCTAATTTTTTTTTTGTTTTTTTAGCAAGAATGATGGAGGAACTCTTATTTTCAAATAAAGAGAGTTGGTTGAGTGGAGCATAGAATTTGAAGCATTTTTTGTTGCGTTTAGTATTTGTTTTTGAAAACATTTAATGAAATTTAAATAGAAATTTTATATATTTTATAGAATGTATTATAAAATTATAGTTTGAACTTTATTTTATCCTCTTCCACCATTCAAATTGTACTATACATTATCAAAGCATGGTTTTATCCACTTTTAATTAGTAAAACAATTTTTTAGTTTTAAATTTATATTTTCATATTTTTTGATGATTTATGTAAACATAATATTTATTTATATTTCATTGAATTCAAGCTATTTCAGAAATAAATAATTTTAACAAGAAAAGTAAATGAAAATAATTTTTGTGAAATAATTTTAAATTTATTTTACACCTTTTTAGCGAAATATAATGATTTTATTTATAAAGTATTTTTTTTAAAAATAACTCTTCTTAATTACAAAACAAATAGTGTAAATTATTGTATAGATTAATTTAAATTTGTACAGATTTTAGACCACTTTTATACACTTTCACCGTTCAAACCTATGTTTTGAACCGCTAAATCTGCTTAATTCACACTTGTTCCGCTCGGTCCGCTACGTTTGATACGCTGTCTCCATTCGGAGTCTAAATGTTAAAAATATTGAATTATTATAGTCTTTAAAGAGTCCAACAAAATAAAAGAAAATTCCAGTAATGTTGTATACGTTGTGGTGAATGTCACTAACTTATCTTCTAGTTAGTGGACAAAAATACAAGTCCAGCAGAACAATTGGATTTGTGTTAAAAAAATTTAAAATATTTGTTAGTCGCTAGATCCCGATGGAATTGTGAGTACGGACCAAACGATTTTATGATACTATTATGCATGTGTGATTTTATTAGCTTTGTGCCTTTGAACTATAGGTTTTGTGAAGGGATCCGACTCATTTTTTATGTTGTTGGTACGAATCTAAGTTGACTTCCTTGGTTAAACTTACAATATATCAGTTTTCTAATTACATATTTAATACTTGCCTTAATCTACCTGGATCCTCCTTCCCTCCTTCATGCCTTAGTTATGTGATCAAGCTATGTCTTTACCCTTTCGGGTTTGATCCTGATCTGCATCAACAAAGTAGGTGTAAGCAACAAATTTTCTTTGTGAGTGCGGTCATCCTGTCTCATTTAACATAGTAAAGCAAACATATCAAAACAGTAAATCTATCAAGTCAGTTATGCTTATAAACTGACGCTTGACAGACTTAATCGTCACTCAAGAACATATAGCAAGTAAGTTTTAAAAATATCATAAATTTATGTATATCTATATGAAGCTATATTAATAAATATGAATAAAAAACTCACGCGTACATGCGGATCAGAATTTGATTTTTATTAAAACTAAAATTTTGTCAAAATAATTATGCTTTTGAAAGTGAGAATAAATGTCTTGTATATCACTAATGAGATCGCACACAAATTGTTAAATGAATATTTTACAAGTTTAAGATCAAACTAATGTATATTTATCAACTAATGACAACATTTTGGGATCAAAGAGATGTGTTTCATCTAGTGTTGGAGCGAACAAATTAACGGTATAATCTTTTGATCATGTTAAATAAGTATAATATTTCTTAAAAAGCACATAGGTCATTAAATTATGGGCATAAAAATGTAAAAGAAAATTGATAACACATGACATAACTATAATTCATATGTTGGCGTTGCATATGTCTATTTAACTACTTTAGATAATTAAATCTAAAAATCAAATGTTTTGATCAATCCCATTTTATGCAGAGTTTTCTTAATGTATAATAAATATTTATATAATAAATATAACATACATAAGAATATCAACAAATTAAAATATTTCAATATTTTCATAAATAAATGTTTATTTTCATAATTTATTTAAAGTTCAAGTTATTTTGAGTGAATTTTAACTAATGTGGATATGTATATTTGTGGATACTAATAGGTTTTAGATTTAGATGAACATCTTTTGAATTCAAATACCCTAAAGTTTTAAGTATTCAATTTGTGTCGCCCTAGTCTACTATCAAAAGGTTAACACTTGAATTTGAAACGGTAATATGTATTTTTATGGTTAGGTGTCCTTGTTTTACACCATTGCCAAATCGATATCCTTTATATACTAAAGTACAAATCACTCAAAAATATAAAATTTTGACACATGTTACTACTTCACAAAACTAAAAATAATTCAGAAGTGTACCACTTTAAAGTTGATTTCAAATATTTATATAACTACAAAACAATAATTCCTATTTTTTTATTACAAACGCACGTTCCAAAATAGTAAAATATAAATTCTAAACCGTAAACAATAAATTTTGAGGCCTCAACTCAAGATCTTTTACACATTTTTTGTTGTTGTAAAATATGCATTTACTTCTAAAAAAAAACCATCACATTTAACCGGATAACAATACTTCTATCTGGATACATACTGATATTGTCTGGATATTTTCATCTGGCTAATTCAACTCAAGATCTCTTAACACCAATTTTTGGTACAATATACACTTATATGTATACAAAAGAACCATCACATTTAACTGGTGACTAACAATACTTTTATCCTGTTATATTATAATAATGTCCGGATATGTTCATCTTGCCAACAACACTTTAAGAACTACTTAATAATTATCATTTATGTAGTTGTTTGAAGTAGCAATTGAATAACACTAGAATTAGATGTGTTTGAAGTAAATATAGTTTTTTGAAATAGACAAATACAAAAACAGTAAATAACGGCAATAATAATGAGTGAGTGAAGTGTTTTTGTTAGACAGACATATGTAAGGAATATATAGGTGTAGGAGGTGGGTGAAGTTATTAAGTTCTACGCATGTAGTCGATATCACATTTGAACAACTCATAATGTCAGCTACAGTTAATAGGTATAAACTTAGGGTCTGACTTATTAAGTAATATGTATAGTATATGAATAGGGGTTCTCGTTTGTCATTCACCGAAAATACACGAAACTTCGTGTATATGAAAAGCAAATTCTCTTTGTTTTACAAGACTGGTTTGCTTCACACATGAAAAATCAAATCGAGGTCAAACTAAAATCTTGTCCACTTTCTCTTCTTTTTTAGTTCTTAATAACTTAAGGGCGGCAGCTATATCAGAGCAACAATAACGAACTTGACATAACAAATATGATTAAATATCAAGAAGGTGAATTCTGCATAGGCTACTATTGATGTACGATTCTGTAACCGTGTCTTGTTTCACAAGGAATACGGTGAATCACCATAAGAGATCAACCATCCGTGTTTCATGGGGCTTATCCAGTTACGAGAATACATTTAACGAAATGCATGAATGTCATCAGTCATCATAACGAATTATGATTTTTATATGAATATCACCTTGTATATTAAATTTTACCTGATCAAACATTTTTCATTAATATTATTGACGGTTAGTGATTCACTAAACTCCACCACTAACTTCCCCTTTTCTAAAAAATAACAAGATATATAGCATGAGAACAACATGAATAACCTTTTCAACATGTTTGTGGCAGAGCCTGTGTCATCTCACTCTTTTTGACATCTTTTGGGACCAAACCCAAATCAATGTCGCCATTAAAATCCATACCATATCTCTCTGCTACGGGACTAACCTCTGGAATTTTCACCTGAAAATACAAATCAATGACAAAGTGTTGTCTTGTTAGAAGGATTCACTATTGGCAAACCATCATTAAAAACAAAACACAATATTACGCAATGGAAATGAACTTGGACTCTGTATGATGACTGATCAATCAAACAAAATATGAAAGAAAAAGAGTTCGAAACCTACATGTTATCAATGCATCTCACCAATCATGTTTCATCGTCAAAATCATCAGCCACTGAGTTCTCTTGGCAGATAAATGTGTTATCCTCAACACGATTTGAAACAACAGGCTCCCACATCGTTGTCTCATTCCCATGCGCAGTGTTCTCACCATCTTGCTCCTCCTCTGCAGCTTGTTCAGCCCCATTACAAAGTTGGCCTGCTGCTCCTTGATCCCAGTCTACACCAGCAGGCTCCACAGTCTTCTTTTCTGAACCCATCTCGTTTCCTGTTTGCTCTTCATCCCCATTAAACGCTAAAGCAACAGCTTCTTGTTCCTCTGTTTGCTCTGCTGCTTCCTTCTTCGGCCTCTTCCATTTCTTAGTGGACGAAGTACCATCATCTTCAAAATCTTCTTCTTCTCTGTCTCTGTGTCGATACACCCACAGCTTCCTATCAGAATCGAATTGTACACAAGGGTCCCGCTCATAGTGCAAACGATCTAATGCACCACTAACGACTTGATTTACTTGTACATCGGTTACATCCTCCATGATATACTGTGAGTCTCTTATTAAGGTACAAACATCAGCTCTTGTCCCAATACTACCGGGCAATCTGGCAGCGGCATCTCTCACAAGACAGAGAATTGTGACATGTGGTGGTCTCTCTCGTTTCAACATGAAATGGTCCCGGGCTTTTGAGGTTGGCTTCCCTCCACCTCTTCTCAGAGGAGCAACAATCGACTTCCTACCATCAGCAGCCGTGTACACAAACGCTCTGTCAGAAATTGAGTACCTCAGAAACTCTTCTTTGCGGAAATATTCTCTGGCTTCTTCAGAACTCTGGGGAATCGTGTTAAGACTCTTCTGTGCTCTCAGATCCTTGAACCTTTCTTTCTCATCAAGGTTACACTGCATGAGTGACAATGGTGGTTCGGGAAGACTGCCTATTTGCTGAAGAGTTTCCTGACTATTTTTCAGCCAGTTTGCAAATGAATCAACCAACTTGACAAGCATCTTGTGCGTGAGACCCCAAGCTTCAGGCGATGTTACCTCTTCAACAGTTTCTTGATCCGAAGGACTGAGAACAGGGCCAATCCAAGACCAGCATTTCTTGGACTTCTCAAATGCTACAAGTGGCTTCCAACCCTTTGCCCCTAGAGGTGAGGTTTTCGACGAGAAGATCTTCAGAACTCCTCTAATCAAATCCTGAAGCGGCTCTTGTGCCTTGAGGATCAAAGGATCTAACGGCTTTGACGTGACACAGCTAGTAATCTCCTGGATAGTGAGGGATGGCAAGTTCTCACTTCCCTGCTGTGGAGACTTGTTATCCTCTGCATCCTTGGGAATGGGAGCACCATTTTCTCCAGCTTCATGTTCTGTAGTCTCCACTGCCATAGGTTTGCTAACATCTAATGGATCTTCAGGACAAGAGCTTGTAATTGCCATACGCACTGCTGTAAGAAGATGCATAATGGAAAAGGAGAAGCCACTGTGAACTGTCGGTGTGATCAACACATACGGCTTCTTCTGCGGTTTGGTTTCCACCTCTGCTTCACTTGCACTCTTTCCTACTTTTGGTGTTTCAGAGGTTTCCAGATCGAGAAAATCAACATCAACCTCCATTTTCTTCTTTCCCTTTCTCTTTGAGGCAATAATATCACAAACCGGCTGTTGGATGTCAGAATAAAGCCGCATCTCACCGTTATCCTCCCTCCTCTCCATGTCCATCAAAGACTCTCTAACCTTTCTCCTTTTGGACCCAGAACTGCAAGAAACCAACCTGGCATCTAAATTTTCACCATCCTGCACTTGGTTCTCACGAAAATCAGAATTTAAGAACCTTTCATTCATTTGCTGCATAGAAGCTCTATAAGTTCTCAAACTAGTATCAGGTGAGTCCCTCTCAGACTTCCTTTTTCTGCTTTTACCATTCACGTCATCAGATATATATCTGGGGTCAACCGAAAATCCATCTCCATGATACTTCCCATGCCGATAGAAGTCCCCACGAAGGTCTGCCAGACTACCTTTTACGGGCTTCATTTGATTTGCATATTTGCTTGACTTTGCAACATTGCTGTGGGACTGCCTTGCTGAATATGGTGGACCCATGAAATGTTCGGAATTCATTTCTCCCTCCCTGGAAAACTTATGTTTCTTTCCAAGCCTCAAGAATCCAGATTTCTTTCTAACAACAATATCCTGATCCCGCCAAGAACCTGTTCCAAAGAGTGGATCCTGGTCATCATCATCCATATTATCTTCTGACCCAAGAACCAAATGAGAACCATACTTGCGCCTAGCGAGAGAAGAGGTGTTGTATGCAGAGGTCATACCTAACCCATTACAACCTGAAGCATATGGCCCAACAGACGTTTTATCAAAAGGAAATTTCAGTGTTGCTGTCTTCGGTTTGGACTTTGGTTTGCCATATCTATCTTGTTCTACAACCGTAGGCTGCGGCTGCCACTGCCTAGGAAACTCCAAACCTGAATCAACAACATAACCTGAATGACGGGCAGTTTTGTTCTGCGCAGACTTCCTATCTTTTACCTTTCTGCTCCATGGCCCATCAAAAGGTTCTTCCTTTTCTGATGAATCCTCCTCATAATAGTCCTTTTCCTCGCGCATTAGAGTCTTTTGGCTTTTCACGATATTCAGGACCCGGAGCTTCTCATCGACACTGTACCCTCTACAACCTGCCCAAGCATCCCTTGTCTGACAAAGATTCACGACCATGTCATTATGATACTTCCTCAGAGTATGATAATGTTTTGTCCTTGTAAACAAATTACGGCCCTCGAGATAAAGCACGTTCCTCGGCTCGCACTGGCCACCTTTCAACATGTCAAATAGTTTCTTAACCGGACTGCCAAAGTGGAAATTACGACCCTCAAAAAGCTGTTTCAGAGTAAGCATAAACGTGAACTGATCAAGGTCAGGAAGATGAAATGAGAGGGTAAGCCGTTCTTCCTCAGTGAGAGACTCGTTCCAAACATCAACAGAGAGTATATCTTCAAGACTAGAGAGATCATACAACTCAAAAGGAACGCTACAAGTCACGTTCCCAACCTGAGAGAACTCGGCACCAGACTCGGCCAATTCAAGCAGATCAAAATCATCAGAGCCTGCTCCAGAATCATCATCATCATCATCATCCTCGGAATCCGCTGAGGTTTTACGTTGCAGCTCAAGCCTGTCCTCTCCTTGGTAACTTGACATAGATTCATCACTGTCATGAGAGTAGTCCGAATCAAACCTAGAGAGCTTTACGTTACTCTTCTCGATCGCCATCACGCATAGAAACACTAATCCCAACTCCACGAAACAGTTCTTCTATGGAGAGTGAACGAGAGAACCCTAACACAAACGAAGCACCATAAACTCACTCAGAGATCGAAACAAGATAGTTGAGAGACGAATTGTAATCTGTACAGTACGAATCCAATTCGATGAATTGAGATCAAATTACCTCAAAGTTTCTCCAGAATTGAGAGCTTCGATGCTTCTGCGTGAGAATCTGGAGGAAACCCTAGAAAGAAACTCAAGGGGGAGCGAGAGAGAGAGAGATCGAAGAAGACGGTGAATTATTATTAGAAGGGTTGAAGATGACTGATAAGTTCACAAGCTGCCTGGGTTCACAACTTGGGCCTCCACTAATCCCTTAATGGGCTTTAGTTGTTCTATCTATTCTCTGCTTCACACTTAACAAAATTATTAGAGCTTCTTCTATTCTCTTGTTCGTAAGACACATTTAACAATATTACTAGAGCTTCCCGATGGTATTCTATTTTTCCCTCTAAACAATATAAAATAAAAGTAATTTCAATATTACGCCAAATATAGAGTACATTATTTTTTGGAGATTGCTTATGAACTCGGATTCTTTATGTGCATGGTTCCTGCTGTTGGGATTGTGAAATCCCGTGTCCAACTCTATATTATCCGATTAGTACGATATTGTCCACTTTGGGCCTAATTGGCAAGTCCGCATGGATTTACTTTTGGTTTCCATCCCAAAAGGCCTCGTACTATTAGAGTTGGACATCTCTTTATATATTAGACAATTCTTGTCTAATTATCCAATGTGGGACTTAGTTTGTTATATCACATTCTCCCCTTCAAACTAAGGATCACATTCATCTCGTGTTCCACAACTGACTTCCAGGATCTTCTGACTTGATTTCTGCCACACACCTCTCATTCCTAACTCATAGGATACCATTCATCTCTCGAAGGGTATTTCGGTCTTCTTGCAGATTTCTCGTCAACTGCTCTGATACCAATTGTTGGGATTGTGAAATCCCGTGTCCAACTCTATATTATCCGATTAGTACGATATTGTCCAAAATATAGTTTCAACTGATTGTAGAATAGGTTTAATAAGAACTTGCTCTCTTATTAATCTCTTGAGAAAATCACTCAAAACTCAAGAACCCTAATATAATCACCTCCAAAATCTCTTCAGGTTGCAACAAGTCTGCAACTTCTTATATAGGGTTATAATTTCCTTTTTCTAATAGACTTAACATTATTAAGGTATTTCCTAATCTTTATAAATAATCAAAACAAGATGAGATTAGGATTACTTGCTCTTCAAGTTACTTCAAGCTTACTTCCAACATTCTCCCTCTTAAGCTTGAAGTCTCCAAGTCTTCAACTCCAATCATGCTCCTCATTTCTTTGTATCGAATTCTTCCAAGTCCTTTAGTCAAGATGTCTGCTCTTTGTTCATTCCCTGGTACGTGTTGTACTTCAATCTGATTGTTGTCAACACATTCACGAATGAAGTGGTATCGTCGATGTATATGCTTGCTTCTACCATGGAAAACTGGATTTTTTGTCAATGCGATCGCAGATTTATTGTCAATAAGTAGTACTACTTTCTCACTCTTCTTCCCTATGACTTCAGCAAGCAAGTCCTGGAGCCAAATAGCTTGCTTTGCTGCTTCAGTTGCCGCCATAAACTCCGCTTCACAGGACGAGAGAGCAACTGTTTCTTGTTTCTGCGAACTCCATGTTATGGGCGAGTTTAAGAGATAAAACACATGTCCCGTTGTGCTGCGTCCATCATCCTCGTCCACGTTATGGCTTGCATCACTATAGCCAACTAACCTTACTTCTGCTGCACGTTTAAATGTTAAGCCGTAGCTAAGTGATCCTTTCAAGTACCGTAGAATCTGTTTTATAGCCGCAGCATGTGAGATCTTTGGAGCCTGCATATATCTACTCATGACACCAACTGCAAAGGAAAGATCAGGCCGTGTGTGGAGAAGGTATCTAAGACAGCCAATAGTTCGTCTATAGTCCTTCTCATCGACACTAGTTTCCTCGTGAGCCTTAGACAGTTTTAAACTTGGATCGAATGGAACATGAACTGCATTGCACGCTTGCATTCCGGCTTCCTCTAAGATTTTCTTTGCATATCTTTCCTGTCTCAATGTAATCCCTTCACTGTGTTGATCAACCTCAATACCTAAATAGTATGTTAACTTGCCTAAATCGCTCATCTCGAATTTTGTGGCCATTCCTTTCTTGAACTCTTTGATCATCTCTAGACTTGAACCGGTTACCAAAAGATCATCAACGTAAACAGCCACAAGTAGCAGATGTTCTTTATCCACTCGTCGATACAATGCTGGTTCCTTGGAGCATCTTTCGAACCTTAGTTCACTGAGTACCTTGTTTAACTTTTCATTCCACGCTCTTGGAGCTTGTCGTAGACCATAGAGAGCCTTCCGTAGTTTATACACTTTATTCTTTTGACCATCGACTATGAATCCTTCTGGCTGAGAGACATATACTTCTTCTTTAAGGTCTCCATGTAAGAAAGCGGTTTTTACGTCTAAGTGGTGCACTTGCCACCCTTTTGCTGCCGCCAGAGCTAACAGAAAACGGACAGTTTCTATGCGAGCCACCGGAGCAAACACTTCATCAAAATCAATACCGTGTCGTTGTATGTAACCCTTTGCTACCAACCTTGCTTTGAACTTGTTTATACTTCCATCAGAGTTGCGCTTAATTTTAAAGATCCATTTGAGTCCTATTGCTTTTGCTCCAGCCGGAAGTTCTACCAAGTCCCACGTTCTGTTTTTCTCTATCGATTTAATCTCGTCTTGGCAAGCATCTCTCCACTCTTCCTTCTCTATTGCTTCTTGGTAGCTCCAAGGTTCATCGTTTATACTTAATAACAGTCTTTCTCCTTCAAGCTCAGCCAACAAGATGTAATCGTCCAAGTAACCAGGCTGTTTTCTTTCTCTTTGAGAGCGTCTCAACACGGGCTCTGCTTCATCATCGTCATCACCATTATCCTCCTCGTCTTCTTCATCCTCCATTATCGTGTTTGGTTCAAGTGTAGCTGCGGTTTCTTCTGGACTAGGCGTTGTGATGTTCTCATCAATGCCATGATTGCCGTATTGACCGATATTGACGTGAAAAGATCCACTTGTGTCTGCTTTGTTGCTTGTCGTCCATGTCCATCCTTTGCTTTCATCAAATATTACATCCCTACTGACCATTACTCTTTTACTTGTTGGATCAAAGAGTCTATAGGCTTTTGATCCTGGTTCAATCCCGAGATGTACAAGCATTTTTGACCTATTATCAAGCTTCTTTAGATGTTGTGATTCCACCTTTGCGAATCCAATGCAGCCAAATATACGTAGATGACCAATGTATGGTTTCTTGCCTTTGAAAAGTTCGTATGGTGTCTTGGCGTTGATGACACGGCTTGCTGCTCTGTTTATAATGTATGTAGCATGTCGAACCGCTTCACCCCAAAGATAGTTTGGTAGTTCCATATGCCTCAAGATACTTCTTGTCATGTTGAGAAGCGTTCGATTTCTCCTCTCTACGACCCCGTTTTGTTGTGGAGTGTACGGTGCCGTTAGATGCCTTAGTATTCCGTGTTCTTCACAATATGAGTTAAACTCATTGGATGTGAATTCACCACCTCGGTCTGTCCTAAGTGTCTTTATTGTAGCTTCGCTTTCTTTCTCAACAATGGCTTGGAATTTTTTAAACTTGTCGAACGCTTCCCCTTTATCTCTTAAGAGCACCGTCCACATATATCGACTATGATCATCGATCAGAACAAAGATGTATCTCTTTTGTGATGACGTTGGTGGCGTAATGGGTCCGCACAGATCACCATGGATGAGTTTAAGTACTGTATCAGCTCTGTATGAAGTTGATTTTGGGAAAGCATGCCTTGCTTGCTTTCCAAGTATGCAAGAAGAGCATGTTTCTTTATCACTTACTATTTTCGGTAGGCCGTATACGAGTTCCTTGCTGGCCATTAACCTGATTGCTTCTCTTCCTATATGACCCAACCGTGCATGCCATGTTGTTGATTCATTACTAGCCGATGCCACTAAACATCGATCATCTCTCTCGATATTGACTTTATAGAGACGGTTTCTTGACCGTTTGGCTTCAGCGATGAGCTTTCCTTCGCGATCTTTCAAAGTGAGATAGTCATCCTTCATCCGTACATCACATCCACACTCTGTAGCCTGCCCAAGACTTATTATATTGCTCTTTAAGTCTGGGATATAGTAGACATCAGCCAATATCCTCTTGCTCCCATCTCTTGTGTAGAACAATATTGGTCCTTTACCCTTGATGTCAATACGAGAGTCGTCTCCGAATCTTACCTTGCCAGTGATGGTCTCGTCTATGCTCTTAAAATACCTCCTATCACCAGTCATGTGATTGCTCGCCCCATTGTCTAGATACCATACCTTATCATTGTCTTTACTTGTCTCAAATATTAGTGGATTAACGCTCTTTTCGTTAAGGTATACTACCTCATGAACCATCAGCTCCTCTGCTTCCGTAGTATCGTTATCTTTTGTTTCAGTCGCCTCTTGCAACTTTAAGAGACGATCAGGACATACTGAAGCAAAGTGTCCCATCTTATCACAACGGAAACACATGATCTTGGACATGTCAAAGGTATCTTGGTAACGATCTTGGTATCTATCATTATATCTTCCTCTGCCTCTTCCTCTATTGTAAGACCGGTTTCCTCGACCACGACTTCTGAAGTTACTATTTTGATCACGGTTGCTGGTGTTCGAGGTAGAGTGTGTGTGCTGAGATTGAGGTTGAGTTTCGTTGCTTGCATACATGAGTTTGCTCTGAGTTTCTTCTTCTTCTTCGTCTTTCACTCTCTCCTCATAAGCTTTAAATCTTCCAACGATATTCTCAAACTTTGCGGTCTTGAGATCGACAAACTGCTCAACTGTTGCAACGAGTTGAATGTACTTCTTGCGTGGGAGGCAAGACATAAATTTCTTTATAAGCTTATGTTCCTCAATAGGTTCTCCTAAAGCGGTTGCTTTGGATGACAATTCGGTCAATTTTCCAGCAATATCATCAATGGTGTCTTTGTCTTTCATCTTCAATCTCTCAAGATCAGATGCTAGTGTTTGCAATCTTGCTTCTCGAACTAGATCAGCTCCTAAGTATCGTTCTTTGATAGCATCCCAAACCTCCTTTGCCGTCTCCAAGTTTCCCAATTGTAATATGAGCGTCTCGGGTAGTGCCTGAAATATTAGAGCTGTAGCTAGGTCATTCTTTTCACTATCATCTGATTCATTCTCCACCAGATCCCAAACTTTGTTTATCTTCAACACTAATCTGATCCTTATCGTCCACACCGCATAGTTTGTTTCAGTAAGGACCGGACAACTTATCTTAGAGGATCCTCCTCCTTCTTTTGCCTTTGACACAACAATGTCTCCCATGTTTGTTGTATCGTTAGTTCTTCCCTAGAAGCTCTGATACCAAATATAGTTTCAACTGATTGTAGAATAGGTTTAATAAGAACTTGCTCTCTTATTAATCTCTTGAGAAAATCACTCAAAACTCAAGAACCCTAATATAATCACCTCCAAAATCTCTTCAGGTTGCAACAAGTCTGCAACTTCTTATATAGGGTTATAATTTCCTTTTTTTAATAGACTTAACATTATTAAGGTATTTCCTAATCTTTATAAATAATCAAAACAAGATGAGATTAGGATTACTTGCTCTTCAAGTTACTTCAAGCTTACTTCCAACACCTGCGTAGCAGGTATTATCCTAATGGTGATTTCTTATCGGCTAGTCTGGGATCTAGACCATCTTTGGTCGGATACTGTTGGAAAAAGGACTTCGTCGAGATGTTGGATCAGGGGAGGATATCAATGTGTGGATGGATAAGTGGTTGTTTGATGATGTTCCGAAGGCACCACTGAGGAAACCTGTCCTTTTCAATCTGGACTTGCGTGTTTGTGATCTGATTTGCCCTCAAACTAAGACATGGGACCTGGCAAAGTTACAAGAAAACTTCTTTGATGCGGATATAAAACTGATTTTGAAACAGAAACCGGCTATGGGGGAGAAGGATGCTTACGAGTGGGTGCATAACAGATGGGGAGCATACACAGTGAAGTCGGGGTACTGGTTAGCCTGTTCTTTGGATCAGTCGGAGGTTCGCAAGGAGGCATTGGCAAGACCTTCTCTGAATGAGCTCAGGAGTAAAGTGTGGAAGGTCAATACAGCGCCAAAAATTCGCATTTTCTTGTGGAAAGCTTTATCTAATGCACTATCAGTGACGGATGAGTTGATTGCTAGGGGGATGAAGATTGACTCAAGATGTCAAAGATGTGGTTTTTCGAGTGAATCGATTAATCATATTTTATTTTCTTGTCCGGTTGCGAGGCTACTATGGGCACAAATTGGGTTCCCTTTTCCTCCCAGAGGTTTTGAGAACCGAACTTTACTGGAGAATTTTGCCTATCTACTGGAAATCAAATCGAATAAGGAGCTCCCTGATGCTCTTACTCGTATCTTCCCGTGGGTCCTCTGGATGCTATGGAAAAATAAGAATGCTTTTGAGTTTGAAGGTAAAGAGTACGCAGTTGAGGCTACAGTGGAGAAAATTAAAGATGATGCAAGACAATGGTTTCAGGTTCATCTCCCCACGGTGAACAATGAGGAGACTTGTCGCAGAAGGAATAGTAAGGTGCAGTGGAAAGCTCCTAGTGCTGGTTTTTTAAAGTGCAACGTAGGTGTCGCCTGGACTAAAAGTACTAAACTAGCTGGGGCGGCTTGGTTTGCTCGAGATAGCAGAGGGGTGGTTCAGTTGCATAGCAGGAGAGCTTTTAGTGGAATTGACTCATTAGTAGAAGCTAAACATCTTGCTCTTGTGTGGGCGATTGAAAGCATGGCTTTTCATAAGATAAATAAGGTGTTTTTTGAAGTAGAAGCTCCTGATTTGGTGGGTGCGATTACGAGACCTCGGGCTTGGCCTGCCTTCAGGGGCTATGGTGCGGAGATTCTTGAGGTGTTACAGAGGATAGGTGAGTGGGAGCTGCAGTCTATTTCAAGAGAGGAAAATAAATGTGCTTTCTTGATGGCGAGAAGTGTGACAAAGGAGCAACGCTTACAGTCTTATGTGGCACAAGGAGAGCCGGAATGGTTGAGACGGGTTCTTGATGAAGACAGGGCAAGGAGGTGAGGAACTGTGTGGTGTGTGAAATTACGTTTTCCTTACGTGGGTATGTGAAGGAGCAGGGTTATGGAGGGAAGACTGTGAGTTTACCAGCTATGGAATGATGATAAGGATATGGGTGGGGTTTGTTGGAGCTGTCGACATGGATGAGTTTTTGGCTCGGTTTATGTTTCTATTTTATTTTGATCTTTGATCATTGTCTTTGCTTCTATGCTACTTCTTTTGTTTCTCAGAGTTAAAAAAAAAAATAGAGTACATTATTTTTTTTACCATCTTTATTAATATTAAACAAAACCAAGTACAAAGCTCAAAAACAAAAGTAAATTACAGAAAAAAGCCCACAAGAGTAAGACTATTCATTTACTCTATTTTTAAAGTTGAATTTTTTTTATAAATGGTCCCTCACTTTTACAAGTTTTCATTTTTACCTTAATAAAATTATATATTATAACTTTATACTTTTCAATATCATTAAATTCATAAAATTAATAATTAAATTAGCTGAAAATTTAAATGCACTAATAACTTATATTAAACAATAAAATACAACAACATAATAATTAACAAAATAAATATACATAATCCATAATAAAATATAAAAAGATTCAAACTTATCATTCTAGAAATCTACTATAAAAAAATTGTTGGACCTATTAATTAGACTTAACCTATTATATACAACCAATATTCATAACATAACCCTATTACTATATATCAACCATGGTTAGTTACTGATATTCCGAAAACTATGTAAATAAATCGAAAATTTGATAGACAATAACCAATGACTTACGGTTTTACCAAACAAAATTTTACTAATCATATTTTTTTCATATTGTTGTCGTCTCCCGTAAGATGAATTTATCGACTACACATTCATAGATTTTTTTTATTGGAGAAATTGCCAAATATGACCATAACGTGATTTTAAACACAAATGTATACCTTAACTTGAAGCAAATGAAAAACTAACTCAAAAGGCTAGTGAAATTACAAGTCACCTCTTATGACCAAACAATTAAAATTACAAGTCTTTTGGAGGCTTTGTAAGTCTTCTGCAGAAAATCTTCTCATATTGTTGATCTTAAAAATAATTTATAAATTTTATTAAAATTATTTTAATAGGGGAAAATTAAATCATGTATTATAAAGATTTGTAAATGATATAAATTATGATATAGTAAAATTGAAAAGTTTTCAACACATATAAGTGAATGTAGTGAATCATAGTATTCTTTGGTTTAAGGCTTGGTAACATATGTTGTAGTATTGTTTGTATTTTTTAAGGTTAGATTTTGGAAGCTTAACATTTTTGAAAAATTAAAATTTAACCTATATATGTCTAGTTTCGTGTATATTAAACAATTTCAAAATATATTTTAAGTTTAGTGAAGTGTTCTTTTATTTAGTTAGTTATTTCAGTTTAGTGTATAAATTTAGGGTCTATAAGACTTCTTCTGGGCGAGTAGTATATTTAGAGGTAGAAGACTTCTTTAAAAGTCTTCTGAATCGAAAATATGTAACGTAAATGAAATTTTTTTATCTCCATATATAAGGAAAATGTACATATTCTCTATTTTCCTCTCAAATGGCTGCAACAAAAATGTAATGATTCCCAATAAAACTCTCAAACCTCTCTCTAATCTCTTTGAACTTGAAAACATCAAATCTTATATGAATTTTTCATTTTTTTTTGTTTCATCTCACTAATTTATCTTGTTTTTGCAGATTTTATATCATATGGTTCTCATCTTCCACTTCTTTAAACATAAATCTATAAATTTTGGATATCTATTTTTTTTTTTGTTCTATAAAGGTTTTTCAGATATGGGTATTTGAACGTTTTTGGATATACAGGTTTTTTCAGATATGGATTTGGATATGCAAGTTTTCCAGATCAGGGTCAGACTCTAGAAGTCTTCTAAAATATTATACACCAGAAGACTGACTTCATGCTGGAAGTCTTCTCGTGGAGTCTTCTCTCATGTCTCTTCTATCATAACAGATTTGAGCGTTTTGGTAAGTTTCCATGTGTGATTTTTCTTCATTAGGTAACCTCTTGTTGCACAAAGCTCTTACCTTTTTCTCATACTAACACTCTCTAATCTTTTTGAACTTGGGAACACCAAACTTTATATCAATTTTTTATTTTTTTATCTCATGTCTTTCTCACTAATTTATCTTGTTCTTGCAAGTTTTTTATTACATGGTTCTCATCTTCTGCTCTTTTAAAGATATATATATATATATATATATCAATTTTGTGTGTTCTATAAAAATAAATCTATCTAATTTTTACTCATTTTCTCTGTTTTGGAGTCATTTGAACGTTTTTGGATATGCAAGTTTTGAGATCTGAGCCAGATTTTGGAAATCTTCTCGGAAGTCTTCCAAAATATAAGCCCTAGAAGACTTCTACTAGACAGAGTCTTCTAAAACATATTCCCTAGAACACTTTTTGGAAGTCTTCTAATGTAGCTTCTCCCATGTCAAGTGGAGTCCAACTTTATCTTTATGGAGGAATAATCTCTAACTCCATGTATAATAGTTTTATTTATGGCATGTTTTGTGATTTATGTGTGTACTCTTTTAGTTGTACTCTTTTAGTTATATAAATGATTTTTGTGGTAAATATGTTTATGTTTACAATATTATCTTGCCAAAAATATTTGAATTTAATTAAGTTATTGATACAACTTCAATAGCAAAACAAAATAACACAAAAAATTAATCAAATTTACTAAAACTAAGGGAGAAGATTTCTAAGTAAACTTAGTCAAATTAAAAAAATATCAAACATTACATAAGTTCAAACATATAAAACTTTCAATAGAAGTCTTTTGGGAAGTTTTCTCGGAAGCCTTCGGAAGTCTTCCGAAAAATCTTCCGGAAAGTCTTCGGAATTCTTCCGGGAAGTCTTTCAGGAAGTCTTCTCTGAAGACTTTAATTTTAAGCGGGAAAATATAATATAAGTGGGAAATTAAAATTTAGGCGGAAAACTTAAAGTTTAAGTGAAAATTAAAATTTTAAATCTCATGAAAATTTAAAAGCATATCTTATGATCTAAGAAGACATATTAAACCATATAACTTGATAATCTTGAAGTTAGTTAACATTTTTGAAAGTTTAAAAAATATCTTAAAGTTACTTAACAAATTTACAAAAAGCTAACGTAAAAGACTTCAGTGGAAATCTTCTCGAATTAGCTAGAAACATTAATAAAAATGTATATTGCTAACCTCATAATTAAAATCAATTAAGTTATGAATTTCAATCAGGAGCCCCAATATCGAGTAATATACATGAATTAACAAGAAAATGTTAAAAACCCTTTATAATTTTAGAGAAAATGAAAGTTTATTAAACATTGACGTAGAAGACTTCCACAGAAGTCGTCCAACAAAAGACTTCCAAGAAGTCTTACATTTAGGTCATTTTTCCAATTGAAAATTTACAAAGGAAGACTTCCATAAAAGTCTACTCTACATCAGACTTTTTTGGGAGTCTACTCTACAACAGATTTCTTTGGGAGTCTTCCTTTATAAATATCGGCTTACTTTTGTTTTTGAAAAAAATCTCAAAATACCAGAGAAGACTTACCGGTAAGTAGTCTATGATAAAAATGTTAGTTTTGCAATTGACCGATTTGTGTCAGAAATTTGACTTTTTCTAGAAAACTTACATGGAAGTCTTCCATAAAAAAAATTAAACTTAAATATTACATTAACTATACGACTTACATAGAAGTCTTCTCAGGTTCTTTTTGCAATTGAAAAATAAAACTAAAATATTTAATTTTAATTAGACGAATTCCATGTAAGTCTTCCGGCAGAAGACTTACACGAAAGTTTTCTGTGATAACCAAGGTTTGAACAGAATCTCGAAAAAAATTCTGGAAGGCTTCCGTGTAATTCATCTTCCGGATGACTTATATGAAAGTCATCTAATTAAAATTAAATATTTAAGTTTTATTTTTCAATTGCAAAAGTAACCTGATACGACTTTCACCAACAGTAAGAAAACTTCCACCGAGAGTTCAGAAGACTTACATGGAAGTCTTACACCGGAAGACTTCCATGTAAGTCATCTAGATAAAGTTAAACTTCTGACACAATCCGGTCAATTGCAAAACTAACTTTTGAACTTTAGACGACTTACTATTATGTCTTCTCTCGTATTTTCGAGATCTTTTTGCTTACAAAGAAAAATTGAAAGATTTCTTTGTCGACGACCGGTTACGGCCGGTGAAGCCCACAAAAGAAAATCTATAATGGCCCATAACACAACACAAACACGAAGCCCATAACAGAACATATTTAACAAAAAAAAGCGTGGGTCCCACAACTTGCTGACGTGGTGCTTCAAAAAAGAGAAAACTGTCTCATTATATTATAGATCAGATATGGTTCGTGTTATGTCTAACACCTTTAGTTAATAACGGGTTTATTTCTTAAATTTGTTTTGAAAACATTGATCTATTGTGTGTATAAGTTTCCATTCGTTCGATATTTCATTATACTTGTAGCGACTTTTGTGTGATTGACCTAAAAGTTTAACTTTCCTTGGGAAATTCTATATTTAGTAACTTTTGATGTGTCACTCTTCCCAACCAAATAGACTACGCATAATGCTACAAACAACACAAAATGAGGAGGCTATTCTTAGTCTTAGCTCGTAAAATTACCTACGCGAAATCTCCAAAAAAGAATAGGAGCAAGAATTCACAAGAACAAAGAGAGAACGAGAGAGAAAAATATAAAGATCTCTCATGATACTTTACCAACCAAAAAACAAGGATCTATTCGGCCAGAAGAACAAAAAGTAGTAGAAGTGAATATCCTCATGAGCGTTTACAGGTAAATCATCGGAGAAAAAGAAGCTATAAGCCAATATGAAAAACAACAGGAACGTAGATTCCTCGAAACAGATGTTAGAGGGCGTCGAGATAGATCCAAATGGCGAAAACACAACCAATAGCAATAATGCCGAGAGTAGTGGAGGTGGGATCTTGAAAAATGTGTCGAGGAATCTCGGTGTGGGATCAATAATCAGATCGATTAAAAAGAGCGGTAATCTCGGTCTTCATAACACGAGGAAGAGCGGAAACTTGGGGCCTACGCTACCTGTTGCCCTAGAAAAGAAACAAGGGCCACAAAGAGTTGAGAGGACCACGTCTAGTGCGGCTAGGGGACTACAGAGTCTCCGGTTCCTTGATCGGACCGTCACAGGACGGGAACGTGACTCATGGAGATCCATCGAGAACCGTTTCAATCAGTTCGCCGTTGATGGAAAGCTTCCCAAGGAAAAATTTGGCATTTGCATCGGTATAACTATAGATACTTTGATTTTTTCACGTGACCATATAATATTTTGGATTTTATAATAATGTGTGTGTGTGTGTGTGTGTAAGGAATGGGAGATACATTGGAGTTTGCGGGAGAAGTATACGAAGCATTGAGTAGGAGAAGACAAATGAACACCGAAAATGGGATCGATAAAGAACAATTGAAGCTCTTTTGGGAAGATATGATCAAGAAAGATCTAGATTGTCGCCTCCAGATCTTCTTTGACATGTAAAACCAAATTTTGTTCTTTTGGCTTCATTATGAAAAAAAAAAATATAGCAAATGAATTAATTAACAGTTGTGGTTTAGGTGTGACAAGGACGGAGATGGGAAGCTAACAGAAGAAGAGGTTAAAGAGGTGATGGTCTTGAGTGCATCGGCTAATAGGCTCGCGAATCTCAAGAAGAACGCTGCGTCTTATGCTTCTTTGATCATGGAGGAACTTGACCCTGATCACCATGGTTACATTGAGGTTTCCATCTTATTGTCATTTTCATCCTCAAACTAGATCAACTGGCTAATGAGATTAACGGTTCATAATATATTAGCCCTTTTAACATCCACATTCATAGTTTTGGAGCTAGGCTTTGATCAATCAATTCGAAGTTATCAATCATATGATAAAAATTAAGTTAACAGAATTATGAAACCTGATCGACCAGCTAAAACAAACTATGTATGTTTTAGACCAAAAAAATTAGCATTCACCAACTTTATTTCCGTTTTAGATTTAAACCAAATTTAATGTTTTGATTAGAAATCATTTTTACTAAGAATTTGTTACATTATTTTTTGTAGTGGTTGGTTTTGGTTTAATCCACAAAATAAATTTTCATTTTAATATAAAACTAGATCTCGATCTGCGCAACCGCACGGGTTTTTGTTTTCAATTATTTTTATATAATTTTTTTTTCAATTCTAAATTGATATATATTATAATATATATATATGTATATCAAATTTTGAAACATAATAAGTTTACGGTATATTTTTTTCATTGAATAGATTTTTTCAAACTTTCACATGTATTTGTATCTTTTTCTATATCTATATATATTTGGATTATTATTTCATTATTAAAATTGTAACTATATATATAAAGATTAGTAAAATATTGTTTTATTGTCATATTCAAAGATATTATAATATTTTACAAATTTAGAAAGTTAAAAAAAAATTAAACTTTTCGCTTCATAGATTTATATTATCGAGTAAATAATTAAACATTTAGTTTTTGTTTAATTTTTAAAATAAACTATATAGTTTTAAATTTGTTTTCATTGGTTTAATATAGTAAATATTAATCATTGTAAGATAATATGAGTTTTCTTATTTTAAAAAAAAAACTTTATAATTTTAAAAGTTAACATCGACAAATATTAAAATAATTAACATATGGAAGTATAATATTACAACATTAAATTATATCTATTTAATTTATACAATCCATAATTTCAATGGATCATCTATTGTTTAAATCCAATTATTGATAGCCTAATAAAAATTTCTGGTATGCACAAAATTTAAATGATAAAATTAGAGATTAAATGTAAGATACTTTCTAGGAATATGTCTGTCAATTTTTTTAAAAAATCACACATGAATCAAGGTTGTGACTTATGTTTTAATATATAAGATAGGTTTTGAAAAACATAAACAATAATTTGTTTTGAAACTCAAAAGTAAAATAAAGGCTATTGCAGTAAATATATGTTCACTCTGACAGTTGTATAAATTTACATGAACCAGATGTGGCAACTCGAGGTGCTATTAACAGGAATGGTAGCAAACCCTGCAGACAACAAAAAGATGGTGAGGAAATCTGAAACGCTAACGCGAGCCATGATCCCTGAACGTTACAGAACGCCAACGAGCAAGTACGTTTCAGTAACCGCTGAGCTAATGCTCGAACACTGGAAGAAGATTTGGGTCGTTATATTGTGGCTCGTTGTCAACGCCTGCCTCTTCACTTGGAAATACACCGAGTTCTCATCGAACCCTCTTTATAACATTGCGGGGCGTTGCGTTTCCGTCGCTAAAGGAACCGCCGAAATGCTCAAATTCAACATGGCTTTGGTCTTGGTCCCCGTTTTACGAAGAACCCTAACGTTCCTCAGGTCTTCTTTCTTGAGCCACGTGATCCCATTCGACGATAATATCAACTTCCACAAGTTGATAGCCGTGGCGATCGCACTCACTTCCTTGCTACACACGGCACTACACTTGCTATGCAACTACCCCAGGCTAAGCACTTGTCCTTACGACGTGTACTCTGAGTACGGAGGAAAACTCTTGGGGCACAAGCAACCCACCTATTTAGGTCTAATGCTAACCCCGGTTACGGTTACGGGACTTCTGATGATCGTCTTCATGTGTATCTCTTTCACGCTCGCCATGCATTACTTCAGAAGGAACATTGTGAAATTGCCTAAGCCGTTTAATGTTCTTGCTGGATTTAATTCATTTTGGTATGCTCATCATTTGCTGGTTGTTGTCTACGCTCTTCTCATCATTCATGGTTACATTCTTATCATCGAGAAGCCGTGGTACCAAAAGACGGTATGTTTGTTATATACAAAAGCCAATGTACGTTAGTATTAATTAAGTATAAACTGAACATATACTCTCTCTTTTTTTTTAAATTAGCTAAACGTTAATGACTTTTGTGTGTGTTATTTTTTTTTCTTTTTAAGTAACATTTTTTTTTGTAACTGTTTAAGTAACATTTTTGTTGTGTGCAAGAATTTAGACATGGATGTACGTGGCTGTACCTATGGTGTTGTACGCGAGCGAAAGGCTTTTCTCGCGAGTTCAAGAACACAACCATCGTGTCCACATTATCAAGGTAAGTTAATTAAGAAAGTTATTGTTTTCATTTAACATTATTAAATTATAAATGTATGAAGTATAACTATCGCTATTTTTATTGTGTTTGCTTTCCTCGTGATTTTTTGTGCCTAGGCTATCGTATATTCAGGTAATGTTCTTGCACTCTATATGACAAAACCTCAAGGGTTCAAGTACAAAAGTGGCATGTACATGTTTGTCAAGTGCCCGGACATCTCCAAATTCGAATGGTAAGAATACTTTTTCTTAAAGAAAATGTAACCAATCATTATATTATAACTTCGCAAAATAAATATTATGTTTCCATCATTTTAATGTTCTAGGCATCCATTCTCTGTCACTTCTGCACCCGGAGATGAATATTTGAGCGTTCATATAAGAGCATTGGGAGATTGGACAAGTGAACTTAGAAACAGATTTGCCGAGGTAACTTCTATTTTTAACATCTGATTTTGTAAATCATATGACGTATGATTGTATGAACATGGCCTCGAAATAGTAGTTCGTGAATACAAATAGAATGTACGTATATAACACATAGATAAGTTTGTTTTTGTCCGATTTGAGCAAACTTGTCGGTTAGTCTGTTATTGGTCCCGTCATGTATGATTCACTTGGGCACTTGAGCCTCATTGACCAAGTTATTCATGTAATCGTGCCAATTTGAATTAGTCTGTTTCGTCTAAAGATATTTTACCCTTTTTATCAATTTACAACAATAACGGTTTTTAACCCAAATTAAAGGTTAAAGAGTTAACTCTTGTTTCTTGTAGACATGCGAGCCACCTCAAGCATCGAAACCTGGTCCAAATAATCTTGTTAGGATGGAAACAAGAGCAAGAGGTGAAAATCCTCACATTGAAGAATCGCAAATCTTGTAAGTAAAAATCTTTTATCACCCGATCAATTGAGGTTGTTCTTGCATTAGATGATTGAAACATAATAACATCCGATTCACCAGATTTCCACAAATATTCATCAAAGGACCATATGGTGCTCCGGCACAAAATTATGAGAAATTCGATATCCTTTTGTTGATCGGGCTAGGGATTGGTGCAACCCCATTCATAAGTATCCTAAAAGACATGCTGAATAATCTCAAACCTGGTACTCCAAAACCCGTAAGTAATATATGACCATATTAAAAAGTTTTTGAAGAAAGGAAGAGCATACAGATCAGTAATGGGGTGTGGTTTTGAAAATTTGAAAATGTAGGGGCAAAGGGGCGAAGGAAGTGTAGGAAGTGAGAGCTTAGGAGGATCTAGTGTAAATGGAGGTAGGAAGTTTCCACAAAGAGCATATTTTTATTGGGTGACAAGAGAACAAGCTTCTTTCGAATGGTTCAAAGGAGTTATGGATGATATCGCCGTGTATGACAAAAACGTAAGTTATTATGTTAATTTAGTCTTTACTACACAAATACCATAAAATACCACATAAATATGATCTTCTTATAATTTTTGTTTATATCATATATTATATATAATATCTTACATATTTCGGATAGTCTACTAATAAGTTCAAGTAGTAATTAGTAACATCTTAATTCTTAGACCAAAAATATTAATTATGTTATGAACATTGAACATGTGTTTTTTTTGTTATCTATTACTTAATTTAAATGAGTTTGTCTATTTGTATTGGCAGAATGTGATAGAAATGCATAACTACTTAACAAGTATGTACGAAGCAGGAGATGCAAGATCTGCTCTAATCGCTATGGTTCAAAAACTTCAACATGCCAAAAACGGTGTTGACATTGTTTCTGAGAGCCGAGTATGTTTTCTTTTTCTTTTCTTTTTTTCTTTGTTGTCCACTAACAATTTTATTAACCTTTAGTTATATACTTATAATTTATCGGTACTAAAACGGATGAGTACAATCTGATTTAGATACGAACACATTTTGCAAGACCCAATTGGAGGAAGGTTTTCTCTGAATTGTCAAGCAAGCACGAAACTTCTCGCATAGGTAATATGCGTTCTCTTATTTTTTTTCTTTGGTATTACAGGTAAAATGTTTTGTGTGGCCCTCATTAATTAACTATCATTCCATGTACGTATGAAACTTAGAGAATTTTTCAAGTCTTTACCTTTATGCTGTATTTTATTAATCAATTAATTGCATTGTATGAAAATTAGTATGGTCGTTCTTGCAAAATTGCTTAAGAAAAATTCAAAAGAAAATTAAAGTTTAAAATAAACTAGAAAACTCTATCAATAATAGTAATATCTCGCCATATTTTTCTTTGAACATTTCTACCTAGAATTGGCCTTTAGTTAGGGTATAAATCCGAGACGTTTTGATTATAAAATAGCTAGTTTTCTCGTTGCAGTTATTTATGACAAACCTGAATTTGTATGGTTTCAGGCGTATTCTACTGTGGAAGTCCAGCGCTTGTCCGACCATTGAATTCACTTTGTCAGGAGTTTAGTCTCGAGTCGTCCACTCGCTTTACTTTCCACAAAGAGAATTTCTGACATTTTTCCCCCTAAAATGTTTTCGGTTAAGTAAAACAACAAATTTTTGAATTCAATTATTCATTTGGTTATAAGGACATGTTGTAGTTTAGTTGGTTGAATGAAGTATGCTCTATAGCACTAGTTTCAGTCAACTCTAACAGTAATTGTCCTTCAGACGTCAATACCATAGTTCAAAATTTCAAATCACATGTGACATGTACGTAGTATTTTCTTAAGTAATGTATATATACATATATGTACATATTATGATCTTTTTACGTAATTATGAATTATCTATAACAAACAAGAAAACAGTTGATATACATGCATATTTTCTAAGAGTTTATAGTGAGATATTATAGTATTAATTATTGACTATAAACATAACAAATTTGATATGTAATGTTGACTAATGTTGTCAGTATACACAGATGGGACATTTATAAAAAATATAGATAGATAAATCTAGGGCTAGGCAATAAATCAGAATCCGAAGAACCGAACCGAATTCAATCCAAAAATAGTACCAAACCCAAACCAAAATTTGTTAAATATTTGAAGGGGTTCAAAATTTTGGTATTTAGAGAACCAGAATCGAGCCCGAACCAAACCGAAGTATTTTAAGTATCCGAATATATCCAAAATAGATTTATATACTTAAATATATTAATTATTTTTAGATTTAATATATAAAAATATCCAAAATATATAAGATATTTTAAAGTCCAAAATAATAAAAAAATATATACAAATCGTTATAAGTAAATGTCTAAAATAGCTAAACAATACTCTTTTTTTTTTGGACATCAAACATTCACAGACTCATGTTGACTCTGTAAACCAATGTGACAACTCTACATCCATGTGTACGACGAAAAACGGTTGTGTTCGAGTACTGTGTACCAAGCGATCCGCCTTTATGTTTTCCGTCCTTGGAACATGAACGATATATGAGTTGATGAAGCTTCTTCTCAAGAGCTTAATATCTTCCAGGTAACTTTCAAATACGAGCCATTTTTATGGTTCTGAAACCTTCTTCACCAATTGAGAACAATCCATAGCAACGTAACCCTAAATTGTCTTAGATTTCTCATGCTTTCCATGGCCCAAATGAGTGCCTCCATCTCCGCATGAAGAGGTGAGAGACATGCCCTTACATTCCTGGCCCCTAACAAACCCTAAAACCCCGGTAGCGTGCTGAACCAGCCTTGTCCTGAAAATAAATCTTTTATCCTTCCAAGAACCGTCTATGTAACACCATCTTCCTGTAGTCCTTGAATTCGGTATGTTCTGTGCCTCATGTACCAACATGGGAGTATTTATTACATGTGCCTCAGCCCAAAGTGTTGATTCCAATTCTGCTAAATTAAGCGTTTCTCTCGGATCAATATCAAGGTTACTGAAAATTTTATTATTCCGGGCCTTCCAAATGTATCATAATTTCCATGCAAACTGATGATCCTCCATTTTTGGGGTAACTCTCCAAAACAAATGGTCCATATTAGCAAAAAGCGAGCCAATAGAAAAAAAGTTTGGGTTCGATGGGATCTTAGATAGTGTCCACACCTGCCGTGCCGGGGGAGACTCAAAGAACACATGATTTATTGATTCCTCCGGATCTCCGCACCTTGCACAACATGTATCTCCTTGTATGCCTCTCGCTCTTAGATTTTTTGTAACCGCTATACAACCTGTCAGCAGCTGCCATAAAAATGTTTTAACTTTAGAGGACACTTCACTTTCCAGCAGAATGTCTTAAGTATATCCACATTGGGTTCATAAAATCCTGGTAGTTTTTCCTTGTGAGGATATATCCTTTCTATTTGATACCATGATTGAACCGTGTATTTTTCATTATTAGTGAAATGCCATCCATTCCTATCTTCCATCTGATTCCTACTCAAAGGAATACTTTCAATCATTTTTGCATCATGTGATTCCACCAAAGTCCTAATTGCCTGTTAATTCCATGTTCGGGATTCCTGATTAATAAGAGAATCCACTGTGAGGTCCGGGTAACTGTTATGAAAGTTTTTGTTAGCTGGTCTCGGGCGAGTGGATGGGATCCATGGGTCATTCCAAACTGAAATAGATGACCCTGTTCCAACCCATTTAATTAGTCATTTACAAACCAGAGATCTAGCTAAACAATACTCAAACACTAAAAATATTAAAAATATCTATTAACTTTTTATCAAAATATTCAAGCTAAAGCATTTTATATGTTAAGTTTAGGTATTTTGCAAACATTATTCAAAATTATATGTAATATATGATTTTATTTTAAAATTTTGGAAAATTTAAAGTATATATGAATTAAAAAATTTTAAAATAATTTAAAACAGGTTATCTGAACCCGAACAAAACCCGCAAAAGTCCAAATCGAATCCGAACCAAAATTTATAAATACCCTGTTGAGCTGAAATCTGTATCTCCAAATACTCGAAACCTGAATAGACCCGAACTGAACCCGAACGGGTACTCGAACGATCATACATCACACCAGTTAATATATATATATATATATTTATATATATATATACTAATACTAATCCTTTAAACATTATTTACCAAGTGATTTTTAAAAGTTTGCCTATATATGTCATCACCACATTTATTTTTATTAGAAAAAGATATATCTTAGTAAAAATGATGACATAGAATGAATCTAATTGTGAATAAACATTTGCATTTAATATTAATTTATATTTTTGGTAAGTTATTAGAATATAGATTTTCATTGAGTATGGAAGAGATGGATTTCCCGTTTACAGCAACAATGATCCACAAAATTGGGTCAGTATTTTATGGTTACCAAAACAAAATTCTTGGCAATCTCGCAACACACAAGAAGTTGAACTTAGGAAGCCGAGGGAGAGCTTGAACTATATCTCTGTTTGGTTTTAATATTTGTTATTCGGTTTAGTTTAATTATAACCATTGTCATGAAATATAATCTGGTAGCATTTGTTAATAACCGTATAAATATAATATCTTTATAATATATTTATCTTTATGTTGATTACTTATTTATATTCCTTCAAGCAACCTCACACTATGAATGTCTTAAATGCCTCGTGTAATATATGGGTCTCACTGTAAAAACCTTTTTAAAGTAAAACTATACTTTGACTCTCGCACCCACGTGGATGTTATTTTAGTTTGTAATGTAAGTGAGAGGAAAAAGCATGTTTTCTCTCTGCGAGTTGTCCCTAGGTGGGTGTAGCTATTGTTGCTTGTAGCTGCTTAGATCCCTTGATTTAGGCATATTTATAATTTTTTTGGTTAGTATGTTTTGGTATATGTTTTATCCTGTTCATATTGTATTGTTGTTAGATCCAAAAATATATTAGATATTATATAAGCTATTTATTCTTCAATTTGGTCATTTTTTATTTTTTTTTACAATATTTGGCTTGGAAAAAATTATATTATATTGTTTATGAACCTAGCAAATTAGTCTTTTTAAATTTACCACAATATATATTTTTAAAAAAAAAATTTATATATTTTGTTAATTTATATTATTGGAAATCAATGTCTCACCATTTTTATATGCCAAATAAATTTCAAATTACAACACTCATAAGTTTATTAATTTGAAGTAATTTTTAACATTAAAATTTTATTTCTTATTAATGTGAAAATATATTTAAAAATTATATTAATTATGAAAAAGTGATATATATAAATAACATAATTATATTAACTCCTTTTCATAATTATATTAACTCCTTTTCATAATTATATTAACTCTTAACAGCAAAAAACATATTTCAACCTCCAAAAATCTATTTTATGAAGATAATGGGCCTAAAGATAGAATGATAGATTGATGGCCTGAATATCTAACAGCCGGCCCATTTAGAAAGTTAACTAATTAGCGTAAGAAAAAAATTTGTTAGGTTAACGTTTCTACAAAAAAAAAAAAGAGTCAAAGAACGATTCGAGAGGGGAAATTTAGTTTTTTTTCCTTCACGATCCATCGAAATGGCTTATAAGTCCTTTCACGAGTCACAAAGATGATATCCATGGCGAAATCGTATTAAAAAGGTACGGATTTGGTTTTTATTTTGATGTTATAGCTTATGTTCGGTTTGTATTTGATATTTTCTTCTGCGCCTGATGGATTTCATGAACATGGTCTTCACTTTCAGATGTTAGGAATCAATGGTCAATTGGGAATTTCTGGGATGTAATAACATTTGTGTCGGGTTAAACTAATTTCGACAGAGAAGGCCAACCAAATCACTTCTAAGAAGATTCAAATCAGAGTAAGGTCTCCAGCAAAGCAAAGTGTTTTTATTACTCTGTTCTTTTTAGCAATGTCGGGTATAGATTTGAGCGAAGCTACTCTCTGTTTCATGTCGTCTATATTATTTTGTTTAGGATATCCTATTTGAAGCTGCTTATGTCTGTGTTTATGGTTTTGTTTTGAATTAGTGTTTATGTGGGTATTGGTTACTATTGAGTTCTGTTTTCTCATGTATTCTATGTTATCAATGTTTATGCTTACCTTTGATTGATTGTGCAATTACAGTTTTCTGAGTTAAAATAGTTTCATTTTAGGTTTATTATCTTCAAGGAATACCACTTGTTTCTCTGTATTGGGTCGCTTAAAAGCTGATGGCTGAGACTTAATTAATTTCAGACTATAGTTTGTCTTAGACTCGAAGCTGGTTAGTCTGACAACTTTATTTTTGAATATGTCAGTTAGAATGATATTACTTATCTATATTCTTTAGTATCAGCTTTTGTGTTTACGTTGATGAATTACATAGGATGGTGCATTTCATATAAATGTACTAACTATAAGTTTTTTAAAATGATTTCACTGTTGTTCATGAGATCCAAGGAAAAGAGAGAAAGGCTCAGAGGCGATGATACATAGCGAGACCAAAGTAGTGAGTTAAAACATATAGCCAAATATTAAAGGTCCTTGTTTATATTTTTTAAGTTCACAACTTCTGATTTATTTACACTATGTTCACATTTGAGGTAATACACATGTGTTTGATCATTATCATACCGTCAAGGAGATAAAAAGAAAACTGGTATGTTTTTATGCAATCCTGAAAACAAACTCAGCTTCATCTCTATATGTTATGCAAAATAATGAGATTGTCTACTTTGGTTTTTGTAGACCTGAGATACTCAGCCTGCAATTTCAAGAAAACAACACACTTACTGAACAACAGCAACAACACAAGGTTAGTAAACTACTATACAATTTTTAACTCTTATAATAATGAATTATTATATGATTAGTCCACGAGATGAAATTAATATAGAACATATAGGATTAGAAATGCAGTAGAAAGACAGCCTTTTGCATGGAGCGTGGATTTTCACCCTACATAATATGTTTTGGTATTAGTTTAGATCAAAACGCCTCATTTGCTAAACCGAATGATTTTATAGTTGTATCTAATTCATGTAAGACATAAGATCCTGTTTAGTGATGTGTTCAACAAATACATTACTTAGGTTTTGTAAAAGTTCTGATTTGTAATCTTTAATTCAATTATATTTTGGCACTTGATTTAACAATCTCAGTTTTCTAATTTATTTAAACCATTTCATGCAGATACTGGAATTGTGGTGATACGAAAGATGAATCCCATTTCATCGTTAGAGAGATACAACTGTAATTATTGGGTCAAACAAATGTCAATGGGCTTGTCCGATCATTATGTATTATGGCGTGAAAGCCTTTTCTAAAAATTAGTGAATGTATAGGGTTAATATCAGCGGCATGGAAATATAATTATTTAGAAAAAATCAGGGTTACGAACTTCTGTTTTAATAATTTAGATTGTAGAGTAAAACGTGACATTTACTCCAATTATCGATTTCTCTTGTCAATCAGGTGAAAAAGTTAAAAAAAATGTTTAGTCTGATTTTCGTTGAAAGTAATTTTTTGTTTTTTTTCTTTTGTCAACTATCCATTTATACTAGATCAAGTGGTGGTAGACGAGCTGATTATCCGAGGAGCATCTCCGTATGTCCGTGTTTGATCTATATGGAAAAAAATATATCTTTTTCGTCTTGCTTCTTTTGCTAGCGCATCTGTTTGTCCATTCCTACTTCGAAGAATATGAAACAAACTCACATCCTCAAAATGTTATTTATTTTGTTATATCTTTCTGATTTCACACTTATGGCTCTATGGTAACACCAAGCGGTGCAAGACAATCAGATTAGATAATATGGTACGGTTTAACTGCGGTTTGTATAAAAGAAACACATATTGTGAAATAACTACGATAAGTGGTTCAAAACAAAGTATAAATGATGACATGTATAATAAACAGTGTAACTGCGGGATATATATATTATGTAGGAACCAAAATTCACACCGTCGATTTCCTTTCAAATTAGAAAAGTTAGGAAAACCCTAATTTCCCAGAGATCCCGAATATCTGCTAAACCACACGCCAAGCAATCAGAACACGAAAATAAAGACGAAAAGAAATAAGAAATCGTAAAAAAAGAGCAAGAAGAGTCTTATTCCGAATTCGCGTATGAGTGTTAAAATAAGGTAGAAACCTCGGCTATGAGAATTGCCGGCGAGAATCCTAGTTCTAACAACCTAAGATTGCAAAACCTAGTTGAGTCGCAGCTCGAAATAACAAAAACAGAAAGTTGCCTAAATGCTCTAAGTGCTAAGTTTGCTCTAAAAAAGTTATCTCCTTGTGCCTCTCGCCTAGAACTCCTTATATACTCCCTCCAAGGTCGGTTTAAGCTTTACTGTTATGCCCTTTGGCCGACTTTAGCATCTTTCGGAAATATTCTATTTTCCTCGATCTTCGTAATTATCCATTCTCGCGGATAAAATATAAACGATGACAAAAAAATAAATAAATATAAACAGTCGTAGTACTGATGGGCTTTTACCGAATAAAATCGTAAGTGGGCTCTTAGACCCATTTTAGGTCTCTTTTGGCCGTTTTTGGACTTATCTCGTTTATTACGATTTTCGAATAAGTTACCGCAGTTTTTATCGTAATGTCTCGACGACAACTCCACTTAGGAGTAAGGGACAGTATAGCCGTAGTTCGTAAGAGGTCTTATCGAGGTTTAGAAGAGAGTGCATGAATTGGTGTCGTCCCGACAGTTTCGGGTTGGATCGGCTTTTCGGGACAGACCATTCGACGATCGTCTAGTGGTTCGATGGTCGGAGTGACCTTCTTGGGCCGACCACTCGACGATCGTCGAGTGGTTCGATGGTCGGATCAGTCAACGATCGTCAAGTGGCATGCTTGGGTCGACCACTCGACGATCGTTGAGTGATTCGATGGATCGTCGAGTGGCCTGCTTGGGCCGACCACTCGACGATCGTTGAGCTGTCTGTGAGTTCGGTCTGGTTGCTCCGAGCATGTTTTTAGACGACTGATCGTTTTGGTGTTTCGGATAAGTCTTTCCAAGTATTTAAAAATCGAAATCTTTATGAAAAACTTTCCCGAAATAGTATCCTTAACCATTGATTTCGAGATAACCATTTTTGACCTCAACAGTTAGCCCCTAGCCTGCAAGCTTCGGAGACGATTCTTGCGCGCGAGTTGCATATTTTTAAGAAATCGGAATCCATGGTTAGGGATGTATGCTTTTTTTTTTTTGAAAGGATGCTTCCTGTTCATGTTTCTATAAGTAGTGAGCTCTCATCCTTTATTTTCTTCACACCTTCACCTCTCTCTTGATTCTCTCTGACTTCTCTCTTAAGCTTTCATTCTCAAGATGTCTTCTCCCCAAGGCGAAAAGAAAGATTGTGACGTTGAGATGAGCAACGCCGCCCCTCTTGCCACCACGCCAGACCCGCTTCCTTCCAACGGGGCACCGGCCGGCTTCCTTTCTTTTAGAGATAAGGTGGCGTGGCGCAATGCTGAGAAGGGGTCTGACGTTGAGATTTTGTTTCTTTCTGCCCCAACTGTTGTCCCAACTCCCGAGCTCGATGTCTAGGTTTTACCGAGCGCCGAAGCTCAGGTAGGAGTGGACGTTCTGGCGCAACCTTCTGGTTCGTCTACGACGCCGGTGCCGACGGATGATAAGGAGCAAGCCACCGAGTCGGTGCCTCCTCCTCCATCTAGAAGAGGGATTTTTCTGGCTCTACGTGCTCCCAGTGCTACTCCGGTTGCTCCCCCGAAAGATCAGAAGAGGAGATGCACCAGGGGCAACAATGGAGAATCTTCTCAACAAGGAGGATCGAGTCTAGTGTCGGGACACCGCGCAAAGGTACGTTTTTACCACCCTTTTTTTTTTTTTTTTAAAGTGGTGTAAAAGTTTTTAAATTCTTATGTTGCCTTTGTACAGTTTGTCTCTTTGATCGACGAGCTGATTAATGAGTGTGGGTCGGAAGCTGAGCGCCTTTCAAAAGAGTTGTCGAAGTCGCAAGAGAAGTCTTCTCAACTTGAAACTAAGCTGACAGACAACGAGGATACTCATTCTGCTGAAGTGTCCCGGCTAGAGGTTCAGATTGGGGGTCTTGAGCGGGATCTTGGGAAAACTGCAAGTTCTCTACTCAAGGAGAAGCAATCTCGGAAAGCTAAGCCTTCTGAGGTTCGTCGCCTCCAGAATCAAATCCAGAGCGAAGAGGGATCGAAGAGTCGTGATGCCGAGATGGCCGCTGACGTTCTCCGTGCTGAGTTTCAAGCCCGTTTGGCGAAGATTACCGTTTTCCTCGATTCCTTGGTGACCGTTCATGACAGGGACCTGGGCCTAGCGAATGTAGATGGTAGGATCAGCGAGGCTCAGTTGTTTAAGATCGAGGAGATTTTGTCCCCATTGGCCGAAGAGGCTAGACTGTTGATTCGCAAGGAGGAGCTTGCTACCGTCGACGGGGACTTTGGGTTAATCCTTACTGTCGCGAAGTTGGAGTGTGGCTCCTTGCCGTGTCCGGGTGAACCCGAAGGACATGATCCAGCAGCTGGAGAGGATGAGGGCGGAGCGGTTCCGAGTTTGGACGAGGTGGTGGTTGAAGGTGAGGCGTAAGAGCCCGAAGACGATCATGGTTTGCAGTCTCTTTCAAGAGATAATTTTTTTTATGTATTTGTTGTTTTTGCGTTTCTCACGGCCGAGTTTGGCCGTTTTTATGTTTTTGGAACTGGCATTATGTTTTTGCGTTTCTCACGACCGAGTGCAATCGATTAACAATGGATTATGGACCAATGGTATAAGAAAATTCACTAGAGCTGCAAGAGTAAAAAGAACAAATGTATCAATGTCTCGAAGATGTTCAATTTTTCATTGTCAGAGCTGGTGTGATTAAGTGAGTATGGAAATGATATCTGGAATTTTTAACCATGTCGACAATTTTCTGATTTTTTTTCTTGTAGAGTAATTAAAAAAGGAGAGAAAATACTCTCTCATCTCTCTAGAATCAAAAACTAAAACCCTAGCTGCCGTTCAACTTACTTTATTTTCTGCCTCTCTGGCGCTTTTGGCGTCGTGAGAGGCACCTCGCTCCAAATTTTTGCTCCTAACGATTCTTCATCCGTGGGTGAGGTCCTTGATCAAACGCGAGTTGTGGGGGTTTTTTGGTTCTCCGGTGGAGCAGGTGACTAGTTGCAGTTCTCTGAGGATTAGTGATGGTGATGATCTCTCCCTTCTCTCCTTCGTCTTGTGGTCTGCTTCGAGATCTGTGACGTTGTCGGTTAAGGAGCTACGGTGGTGATGAAGTTGTGGGTGTAGCGAAGTGAAGTGTGAACTCGTGGTGTGCTTTTGCTGGGTGTCTTCTGTGATTAAATCTGCACGAGGATGGTAGATGTCATGTCGGTGTCGATCTCTGGCAGTGAAGCTAACCGAGGGTTCTTCTCTACCTCTCTCTCAATTAGCACTCATAGATTAAGTTGTTACTTTTCTTGATAGTCTGGACCTCTCTCCATTAAGTTTTTAGAAACTCACTGTGGAAGTTTTCTGATTCGCAGTGAGGTGTCGTGTGTTGCTGTTAAGATGCTTGAGTCTGAGGTATTCTGGTCCGTCTCTCTCCTCGAAGCGGTCTTGTGTTTGTAAGGTTGCAAGCGGTGGTTCTCCAAGGGGCAGCATCTGTCATGTGCCCCGTAGCTAGGATTTCCACCAACCGGTATGTTCTGGTTTTCACCAACTGGTATGTTCTAGTTTTTTTTGGTTATCTTGTTCAATTCGTTTTGATTAAGGCTCTCAATTAGGTCCAAATCAGCCCCAATTCTAGGATTTTTGCTTAGGTCCAGTACAAACCGGATTAGAGAAAATTCTAAAAAAATTAAATTAATGCAACAAATTTTAGCGAAAAACAAATTTCTGATTTATTCCAGTTTGATATCTTTTGAAAATCTGGTGTTTAGATAACTAGTAAAATATAGATTTTTTTACTAAATATTCAATTTGTTTCATAGAAATTAACCTAAAATTAATATTTAATATAAAATAAAAGTACTGTAAAGTATATGTTGAAATGTTGTAATAATTATTCAAAAGTCTTCAAAGTACAAACACATTCAAATGATCCAGAGAAAATCTTATAAATTACATATGGAACTAAGTTTCAACCTGAATTTCAGGGAAACCACTTTCAAGAGTCTTGACATATTCATGGAAGTAGTTACCAGTGATTGTTGAACTGTTTGACAACTCGACCTTGAAGGAACTGAAATAACCAGATGTGAGAGCTTTATTCATCAACTCTTCTTGAGTCGCTTTGTGCCTAAGAAGTGTCTTTCGAGCTTCTCCTCGAAGGTGCTTCACATACTGCGTCTTGGGGCTTTGGTACATGGCTATGAAATATTCATAAGCACAGCTCCATTTCAATACAAGCCTACACTGGACCATAAGCAGAGTTGCTTCCTTTACAGCATCAACGTCTTGCTCGTTAAAACTGCTGTTATCCGTCAGTCTTGGAACGCCGTTCTCCTCTATGGCTTTGAGATCCGACTTGGAATTCTCATACTCTTCAAGACATGTCTCCCACAGACGCAGGTAACTAGAATCGTCCACTTGTCTCATTGATAGTTGAAACAAGAGTTCAACACAGTTCCAGTTTCCGTTGTGCTCTTCCTCTGACAGTAAGCAGCGCCAACAGAAGCTACAACTGATCATTGTGAAACAATAAAGTAAACATGAAAGCGTTCTGATTTAAAAAACAAAGAGATCTAAGTTTTAAGAGATGAGGGCAAACCTGCAGATACAAGTTATCATTCTCAAAACAGGGTCATCGGTCCTCTGCACGTGACAGTTGCAGTTAGGACAACGTTTGGTGTTTTCAAGGAGCCAAGCATTGCTCTTTAACGTATCCAAGGTGGAGCTTGACCAAACAGAAGCTTCCTTGCAGGTCACGGGTCGATGTGACTCGAGCGTGCAACTCCAACAGAATGTGTGACCACACAAACACACCACACCAAAGTCAAGATCATCATCTTCCAACAGATCCTCATGAAGCTCGATGGCGTATTCGCAACCTGGCGCAGGACACCACTTGATCGATTCCTTGTTGGCCTCCACGAAAGATCCCAGAATGTATCTATCGTACATCATCTTCACAGCTGGTTCTGTGAGTTTCTCAATCGTATCGGGTCCAACTGGAGCAACACAGTCTGGGTTAGGGCAAAGGACGACTCTCTCTTCCTCCTCCGTCAGAAGGTTGCTGAGATGACTTCTCCAACAAGTTTCAGAAAACTTGTGTGAACAAAAGGGTGTGGAGACCAGATTTTCTTGACCTGCGAAAGAAGACACAGAATCGTTTTCTTGACACGAACTGAAAACTTTAACCAAACCTAAGTCCGAGAGGAGCTTCTCCTTGTCGTCGCCCAAACGGTCTGAAGCCTTGAACGAGTTCCAACGGAGAGAGATTAGGATTAAGGTTGCATCAGATTTGGACAGCAAGAAGACTTCCGAGATCTGGTTGATTTCACTCGTCATCTTCTCACCAACTTCATTTGTTGTGAGAACAGAGTACACGCTCTGACCATTGGTTTCCATAGCTGAGAAAAAAATAACAAACTTATGAACAACATATAAGACGCAAAGAAAAGTCTTTGTGAATTGTTGTACGTGATTTTCTTACCAGCTAGCTAATCGAAGGGGAAGCAACTCAGAGGTTCAAAGACAAAGATGATTGTAGACTTAGAAAATGCTCTCTTGATGAGTAGTGTATCAACCCAAGCTCATTATATAGAAGAATCCTGAATAAGTTAATTTTTTTATATTTGTCGATAAATGTAAAATTAAAAGTTATCAAATTCTATCATAAATCTCTGATATGTGGTTAAGAAAACAGATAAAATTTAGTAATCATATCCAAAAGATAACAACATAGAATTACGAAAGACTTACTTCATTTAGTTCTAAACAATATAGCCTAACAATTATTGACGCGTGTCGCTAAATGTAAAATTATACATATCATATTCTATCATAAAATCTCTGATATGTGGTTAAGAAAACATATAAAATTTGCTAATAATATCCAAAAGAAATCATAAGAGATCATGAAAAAAATTACCTCATTTAGTCCTAAATAATATAGCCTAACGATTATTGACGCGTATCTATAAATGTAAAATTATACATTATCACATTCTATCATAAAATCTATGATATGTGGTTAAGAAAACAGATAAGAATTTGATAATCATATCCAAAAGATATCATATGAGATTGTGAAAACAAGTTACTTCATTTAGTCCTAAGTAATATATCCTAACAATTATTGACGCGTGTCGATAAATGTAAAATTATACATTATCATATTATATCATAAAATCTCTTATATGTGGTTAAGAAAACAGATTAAATTTAGTAATCATATCCAAAAGATATCATCAAGAAATTGTGACAAAATTACTTCATTTAGTCCTAAATTATGTAACCAAGCGATTATTGACGCATGTCGATAATAGTAAAACTATACATTATCATATTCCATCATAAAATTTCTGATATGTGGTTAAGAAACATACAAAATTTGCTAATCATATCCAAAGATATCATAAGAGATTGTGAAAACAAACTACTTCATTTAGTCCTAAGTAATATAACCTAACGATTATTGATGCGTGTTTATATCTATTTTTTAGAAAATAATTAGATTACAAATAACTGACAAAAAATAGATTATAAATTAAATACTATATTTTATCAAAACTCTATAAAAATGTGATGTGTGGTTACGAAATAGAAAAATTAATGATAACAGTATCCAATAAAACAAAAGTTATGCGCTTAAAAAAAATCAAATATATAAAATAGTGAATTATAATATTTATCAGCATGTATAGAAGAATCCTGAAAAAGTTAATTTTATATATTAAAAATGGGGAATTTTTTAATTTATGCTTAAGAAGTTTAATGATAGTTAGAATAAGTTGACGATTTTTGACATGTGTCGATAAATGTAAAATTACACGTTATCAAATTCTATAGTAAATCTCTGATATGTGGTTAACAAAACAGATAAAATTTAGTAATTATATCCAAAATATATCATCAAGTAATTGCGACAAACTTACTTCATTTAGTCCTAAATAATATAACCTAGCGATTATCGACATGTGTCGATATATGTAAAACTATACATTATCTTATTCCATAATAAAATCTCTAATACGTGGTTAAGAAAACAGATAAAATTTGCTAATCATATCCAAAAGATATCATAAGAGACGTGAAAACAAACTACTTCATTTAGTCCTAAGTAATATAACCTCACGATTATTGATGCGTATTTATATCTATTTTTTAGAAAATAATTAGATTAAAATAACTGACAAAAAATAGATTACAAATTAAATACTATATTTTATCAAAACTCTATAAAAATATGATATGTGGTTACGAAATAGAAAAATTCATGATAACAGTATCCAATAAAACAAAAGTTATATGCTTAAAAAATCAAATATATAAAATTTTGAATTATAATATTTGTTAGCATTAAAATTATGAGTGTAATTGATACAAACTCTCTCTCTCTCTCTCTCTCTCTCTCTCTCTCTCTCTCTCTCTCTCTCTCTCTCTCTCTCTCTCTCTCTCTCTCTCTCTCTCTCTCTCTCTCTCTCTCTCTCTCTCTCTCTCTCTCTCTCTCTCTCTCTCTCTCTCTCTCTCTCTCTCTCATACTGTTTTTATCACTCGTGTGTTTGGATTGCTACTACAAATAAGGAACACACACAACTAAAGAGTTCCTCAAACCGGGGTACTTTTCTCTTCAGATATCAATATCTAGATATCACTAGTAATCTTGATCGTATAGAGTTTCTCATTGCTTAGAGAAAGAATTAAAAAATGGTGAGACTCCCTCTAGCTCACTCCCATTTCAAAAAGATGAACCAGCTCATATGCTACCCACACTGCTTTCTCATTTTATCCTCTGCTCATCTCCTAGTGAAACTGCTTTTATCCTCTGCCGTTTGGTTGACTCATGACTATTGGACCTTCGTCTCTCCAAGTCTTGGCTCAAGTCCTTGTATTATTAGGCTATGACCACACAAAACTCATTAAGATCATTCTTGCACACAAGGCCTACAATTCTCTAACCAGAAAGACTAAATTTGAACTCTCTTCTCTCACAAAACATTACATTGGTTTTAATTCTTTTCAGCTACACAATTTCTAGTGTGACTTTTGATCTTTGTATTCATATAAAAGTAATGTTACTTCCATATCCTCCATTAGATAAGCATCTAATTTAGCTGCTCTCTAGCTCCCAATAACAACAACTCAACCTCTACCATCTCGTTACTAGCACCCGAGATGGTAAGCAGCTCGATAATCTTCAAGCTTCCCTTGATGTTCATTATGTGACCATCGAACCTCTCCCCTGGAAAAATATTTGTCAACACATCAGCTGGATTTGCAGATGTATGTACCTTCACCACCTTTACAATCCCATCATACACCACTTCCCGGATATCGTTGTACTTCACCTGGATATGTTTTGTTCTTTCATGAAACATGTGATTCTTTTTGTAAGATACGACGCACTCTGCGAATCACAGTATATTTCCAATGAATTTTGCTGAAACCCCATCTCTTACAACTTCTCTTCCGGATTCTGATAACATTATATACTCGGCCACTGTTGTCAATAGTGCAACCACCTTTCGAAGACATGACCTTCAACTCATTGTATTACCTCCAACTATGAAAACAAAACCTGTAATCGACCTTCGTCTATTCATATCTGATGCATAATCTAAGTCGCAGAATCCCTTTATGTTGAAATATGCACCTGTTGAGAATGTTAAGCTCATCCATGCAACACCTTTCAAATACCTCTTTATCATATTTACCGTTTCCCAAAGGTCTTTATCCGACTTGCCATATATCTACTAACAAGTCTCACTTAGTACGCTAACTCCAGTTTCAAACCCACCATTGTGTACATAAGACTGCCAATGATATACCATGGATTTTATCCACTTTCAACCATGGTATATAGGTGTTTTAGGAATTATTGTGGGAACCGAAATTCGCACTGTCGATTTCCGTTTAAATAAGGAGACTAGGAAAACTCTAATTTTCCAGAGGACCCGGATATCTGCTAATTACAAAACGTCAAACAATCAGAACACGAGAATAACAACAACAAGATATATGAAATCGAAAAGAGAGCAAAGTAGATCTTATTCCGAATCTGCGTATGAACGTTTACGACAAGGTATAAGCCTGAGCTCGAGAGCGGTCGGTGAGATTCCTAGTTCTAGCAACCCTAAGACGGCTAAACCTAATTGAGTCACAGCTCGAAATAACAAAAACGGAAAGTTGCCTAAATTGCTCTAAGTGCTAAGTTTGCTCTGAAAAATTGTCCTTCCACGTTCCTCGCCTAGGACTCCTTATATACTAGCTCCAAGGTCGGTTTACGCTTTTACTCTTTATCCTTAAGCCATCATAGCATAAAAATGGAGATATTCCATTTTTCCCGATCTTCGCAATTATCTTCAAAACTTCCGTATTTATCCGCGGAAACTAGACATTTATCTTTCCTTGTGGACCAAGCGTAAACCGTGCTGTGGTTTACGGGCTTTTGGTTAAGAAATCGCAGGATGGGCTTCGAGTCGTGTTTTAGGTCCCTTTGGGCCGTCTTCCAACTCGAAGTGTTTACTACAATTTCTTTCGATAGGGAACGAGCCTTCCGCGGTATTAATCCGCAAAGTTTGATCGATGATTTAGAATAGCGGAAAACATAGACTGAGCTCGCTACGGTCTTCGGGAGATAGCATCGAAGGTTTGACGAGAATGCATGGACTGGTGTCGTTTCGACGTTTCGGAAGAGCTCGATCACTACGTAACGACCGAGCGGGATGGACGCTCGGTCGCTACGTAGAGACCGTGCTTTGGCTCGAGCTCGGTCGCTACATAGCGACCGAGCGTGGGCGTTTAGTCGCTGCGTAGCGACCTGTTTCGAGCTTTCGTCGAACATCTCGTTCTTTCCTCCGCATAGCTTTTTCGTAAGAAAGAATCTATTTCGAAAAGTATTCACCGGAGAAATTCTTATTTTCTTCCTCGGACGTTTTGAATGTTAAGTTCGTCGTAACCGTTTTTGACCCCAACAGTTATCTATGTTGTTTTTGAGTCCTTTTAGCACATTTACATGTTTAAGGATGATTTGGAGAAAAGTGGTGATTTGGATGTATTTTGGAGAGAAAATGAGAGGAAGCTCGAAGCTGACCATCAAACCAGTTCGAGATCGACATTTAGAGTCCACCATCGATCGATGCACTCTGTGCCATCGATCGACAGCGAAGCGCGCAAAGCTCAACCGGCTTAAAATCAAGTCAGGACATAATTACGGAAATACCCATGGCCGACTTTTAACCTAATATTTAGGTGCTATGTCATTGTTTTAGGCAACACACGCTGTTTACACTATTCCTATTTTCTAGTTTCACACAGCAAAAGTTTTTAGTAGATTTGGAGAGAAGATCCAAGACTCCTTCAGAGATTTGTATTGGAACTCTAGTATTTCTAACCTTAATCTATTTATGAATTCCTTTATGTTATTTGCTATGAATTTCTTTGTTATGTCTGAGCAGTTCATCTTGTTAGGACCAGGGTTCAAATAGGATTATGAAGGATTAGCTCCAAATATAAATGGTTGAGTTCTTTGTGATATCCATCAGTTGAATTGCTCTTATTGCTTGTGTTCTAGAGTAGCTAACTAGAACCTTGATATTAGGATAATTAGGTGTAAGCGAAAGCAAGGTCTGTTACCTGAAATAATTCATATTGTGTTAGGATTGCTAGAAACAAACAGAAGTTGATCTAGGAAACCTAGTGAACCGCATATTCGACTTCAAGTTATGGTAGCTTATCTGCGCTTTTCTCCAACTCCTTGGAGTGTTCTTCTATCTTATTTGTCAAAGCTAGACCTCTTAGATGAATATGCGGTTATTCGCAAAGACGTTGCTTTCTCGAGCTGTGTGAATTTTGGTGATTTTTCTTTGTATGATGGCTATGAGCTAGGCTAGTAACTTGGTTTCGGCTGAAGTGGCCATATGTTACTCGTGATAGTCACTTTATGTCATCGTCACATAGTTCTAGTTATCTCTTTTTTTAATGCTAAACTGTTAAGACAAATTTGTACTGACTTTTTGTGATATCTCGGAAACAAGAAGTAAACAGTTAAAAACAAGATTCAAAAATTAAATATCGATTTTATTGATGAAGAGAACCAAAACTACAACATATTAATTAATTCTAACCGACTAACTCTATACTCGAAGCCTTGAATAATGAACCTTTTTTTTATATGTTGTCTTTGGTTGATAATTATTTTAGATCTTTACATATTCTGAAATATGTAAAAACTTATTTTTAATATAAGTTTTTCCCTTTACCAGATACGAAATAAAAATCTAATGTTGAAATCAGCAATAGTGGAGAAGAAAGTCAGCGTTAATTATCACTAACAGTAATATTAAATGTTTTCTCATAAATTATTGTAGGAAACTTAACAACTTTAACCGAAAAATTAATTGAAATACATATTCAATACACGATAATTGGTATTATAATATATACTAGATCTCGATCCGCACAACCGCATGGGTGTTTGTTTGCAGTTTTATATATGTAGATATTTATTTTGGATTATAAGTAGTATACACTTTTATAAAGTTAATCGTATACTTAAATATTTATATAACTATTTCATATACAATAATTTTATAATCTTATACTTTATATATTGTAGTTAATCAATTTTTTAAAAACCGTCAAAATGTATTTGTTGGTTATTTTTATATATTTATCTTAATATATTTGCATTTAGTTATTAAAATTTTTTTATATACGCATAAAATAGCATATTTAAAAATTATATTGTATTTATTTATGCTAAATTCTGACCCACCTTTCAAAGCTGGATTTTCTTTAAGCAATATTTTTTTACTTTTATTCATTTTAGATAATACATTATTGTATAAAGAAAAATATTAATTTTCTACATGTAGTATATAGTTTGCTAATGTTAAGTCGTTCTGTCATCATATTATATTTATAAAATGAGCATTTTATATTTATAAAAGGAGATTTTTTAAATTTATCAATTTAATATAAATTTATATTTTAGCTCAATATAATAATTTTATTTTAACATGACTAATTATGATTATAAAATAGATAAAAAATGATATAATTTTTTTATAAACGATAATTGAATATATATTAATGCATAATAATAGTTCATTGCTAATTACAAAATTAGTGAAAATATTTACATAATTTTTTTGAAAATTAAAATATTTATCAACAGATTTGTTATAATAAACTTTAAATATATATATATACATATTTAAAATGAAAAGATATCATGATTAAATTATTCACAAATATTTGATATTATTAGCTTTAATGAAATATATGTTAATTTTTATACATGTATTATATAGTTTGCTAATGTTAACCCGTTTGACCAACATATTATATTTTTGAACATAAATATTTATAACTATCAAAAATATATATATAAATTTATTAATTTAAAATTATTTTACCATATTAGTTCAATATAATATTTTTTAATATGATTGATTATGACTATATAATAGATAAAAAAAATAGGATAAATTTTTTACTTTTATTCCATAAATGATAACTGAATATATTAATGTATAATAATATTTCAAAATTAATTACGAAATTAGTAAAAATATTTACATATATATTTTTTGAAAATTAAGATCTTGTAAAGACTTTATCTTTTAGATTTAGAAATCTCAGTAATATGCAAGATGTCTGTGATCCGATGAGTTGAGACAAAAATCATTTACCTTGAACATTAGGTGAAACTCGGATCTCTGAATTTTAACTATGGTTCTTGAATTAAGGTTTAATATTCAGTGACACTGCATAGGATAGATGGTGATCCTTAATATACAAAACAGATTTGAACTCTAGTGTTAACAACAGCTAATGCGTTTGTGTTGAATTTTTGTTTAATTATCTTCTTTGTTTTTAAAAGTCTTAAACATTGTTTTTAAAGCCTGTTGGCTTTAAAGCTGGTCGAGCTAATAATGAATACACAGGTTACGTGGAGAATGAAGAAGGTGACAAAGGAACTTAACCATATGTGTGTTACTGATTCGTTTGTTTACGCCAAAGTTTGTGGAAGATATGAGACTAAGATTACTCAATCAACGCAGTAATACCTATGGTACAAAGCATTTTCTTAAGAGATGTAATACAATTGTCAATACATGGGCTCTGAAATAGATAACCTAATCTATTCTGTACAATATTTTTAATAATCTTTAGACATGTTCTTTAGCTACGAGTTCTCAATAACTCACACGTGAGTTAAACTAACTTTCTTGACTTTTTATCAGGTAATGGCTACTCAACCATCAGAAGCAGAGCTGACATGGATGAACAAATGGTGAATGATCAATACGTTATGGTAACTTGCACCGTTAAGCTGAGAAGATAAGGTCTCCGTTCTGTAACCATTGCGTCAGGACAGCAGCTAAAAGTATCTCCTCCTTATATATAATGTTGGTCAGAACCTGTTTATGATTAATCTAGTTTTAGATAGATGAATGAATTTATAATGTATGTAAAATTCATGGTCAGAATTGTGAAAATATGATATTTTTTTTTTTTATCAAATGTCTTGAACAAACGGGCTGAATAGTTTTATAATGTTAGGTTTGATGGTTCTAATGAGATTTGACATTGTAATGTGTTAACGGTGAAGAAAGTGTATGCTGGTTAACCAAACCAGATTTTTAGGCTTACGTGTCATTATAGTTACGATTACAGGGAGTATTTTAGTAAGTTATAATGAAAATATAGTTAGAGCATAAATGAAATATGATTTTCTAATAATGATTTATTTTTTAAAATATCACACATGAATCAAATTGTGATTTCTGTTTTAATATATAAGATGTGGACAATCCCGACTTTTTAAATATTGAAAAGATTCTAAGAAGCAAGTAAACCACAACGAATTTCGTAAGAAAGCCCTAAAACTAGTAGCCGCTCGTGTTCATCTGGAATTCATTGGGTTTTTTTTTTTTTTTTTTTCCAAGGTACGAATCCTAAATCCGAAAAATTGACTGCTTCTATTCCTTCCTTGCGCTTCAGGATTCGAAACATTATGAACAGAATCGCTTTTATAAAACTTATTAGTGTGATAACGTCTTTCTCTTTTATAATAAAAATTGAAGGTTAATTTATTTGGTATCTTCATCATCTCCAATGGACTCTCGAAGTGGTGTGGCTGAGGAAAATACTGTTTCAAGTAAAGGTGAACTGAATATTATTATTTGGGTGAAGATTGGGTTTGCCTTGACTAATCTAATCATCCATCCATCCTTTTTTAATCAGGGATTCGAAAGAAGGTGAAGAACTCTGAGTCAGTAGCGTTACAGAGATACAAGATTGATACTTACAACTTAGTGGATCTTGATAAGGTTTTGAATGATGTCTACTGCTCTTGTCGACCTGTTTCTGCTGACTACGAAGCTAGGAAGGATACTTTGAAACACATCAACGCATTGGCTTTTGATATCTATGGTAACCAACCAACATTACTTAAGCTCTGTTAACATCAAACAAACACACATCATTTGTTTTTGTTTTATTTTTTGGTCTCCGTCAGGAGATTCTAAGGGTGACAGGCCGGTCCTCAAGGCGTATGGGTCTTTTGCGATGGATATGTTTTTCGCGCGGAGTGATTTAGATGTGTCTATTAACTTTGGTGATGGAGTATCTGAGCTTCCTCGTGATTCGAAGCTCCAAATCCTTGAAAGATTTGCGGAAAAGCTCCACTCTTTGCAGGGTAAGTATTTGGATGTTTTCATGTACTACTAGTTAGTTATTGGATGAATGTGAAACTGCATTTTGTAGGAGAAGGGCATGTTAGGAATGTTGTTTCTATCCTCAGTGCTAGGGTGCCAATTGTTAGGTTCCTTGATCAAAGGACTTGTGTTGAATGTGATTTGGCTGTCGATAGCAAAGAAGGCGTATTGAATTCACGGATCATTCAGATTATTTCTCAGATTGATGACAGGTTTCACAAACTTTGTCTCTTGGTAAGATCTTAAGGCTTTACTTCTTTCAAGTCTCTTCTGTTCTGACTTCTGACTTTTTCTTTAAGAAAATAATATCGTTTTCTTTTTACTATCAAAGTGGAATACGGCATAGATATTATTGAACATCTAAGTGCTAAGGACTTTTATGGCTACCAAATATGTAGTAGATATCAAAGTGGAATACGCAAGGCTTAACGAATGCATACCAAATATGTATATAACTTTAGTTGTGGTGGTCAATCAATACATTTACTAATGCCACTATGTTGCCTATGTCAGATTAAGCATTGGGCCAAAGCACACGATGTTAACAGTGCGTTAAGCAACACTCTGAATTCTATATCTATAACGTTGCTAGTTGCTCATCATTTACAGGTAGCCACTCTTTGTTGGATTGCCACTAGTCACTCTCCTTTTTTTTCATTTTTTGTTTTTTTATCTTCTGTGTTAATGCAGACTCAAGATCCTCCCATTCTACCTCCATTCTCTCTACTATTTAAAGGTAATATCATCACATATTCAAAGTTTGTGAATGTTTTGTGTGATATTATCCGCTCCTTTGTAGATATTTATGTTTTGTTATCATCCTATTCTGGCGCTTGTTTTTGTGATTTCCCTTTATGTAAATCAACTTGTCTTTTTCTTTTCAGATGGAGTTGATCCTCCCAATGTTGAGAAAAGGACGCAGGAGTTCTTGAACAAGGAGAAGCGAAATAAAGAATCTTTGGGTAGACTCTTTGTAACGTTTTTTGTCAAGGTGCTTATCTTTTTTTACCTTTGAATCGAAACAACAATTGAAAAAGCAAAGCCTCCACAAGAAGCCTTTTGCTATATCTTAGATAACTTTTCTGTGGCTTGCAGCTGCAATCTGTAGAGTTCCTATGGAGACAAGGACTCTGCGTCAGTTTGCGGAGTGGTCTTTGGATATCCAAAAGGTGGAGAAGAGCTGGTGTCGGGATTAATGTAACTATTTTTATCGATAATAATATTCATTTGCATTCTGACTTTTGTTTTTCTTGATCTCATTACTTGAGATTCGGTGTGTAATAATGACAGGTTGAGGATTTTTTAGACGTGTCTCAAAATGTTGCAAGGGTGGTTAATGACAGAGGAGCTAAAAAGATATACAGTTCTATAAATCAAACTGTCGAGGAACTTTTTGAATTTCTTAATGGCAAGATCGATGGAGCACATCTCAAAGACAAGTTGTTTGTCCCCCAACCCCTTGTGGAGCCTCCTCTTGTGCCGCAAGTCGAAGTTTACCATCAACCACCTCATCACAACTACAGATGTGATGAGTTTAAGGGTCATCACAACAAAAGGCCTCGTTTTGGAAATGGTGGTGAAGAACCAATCCATGCAGCAGGTGACGACAGTCATGCAATTGATCTGCCACCGCCACCACCACCTTTTGGCAGAGTTTATAGAATTTATTGTGATAAATTCGGTCCTCAAAACCTCCCCTGATCTTTTTTCTTGCTCAGTCACCAACCATTTTTGAAAGATGAATATAATTTCATGTTATATAGTTGAGAGTCTTGAGACCCGATATGAGCAAATGTATTTAGTGTGGGTTTTTGGTTACTAGAGAGAGAATACATGGTTTTATTATTATATACTAGATCTTTTTTTTGCGCTACGTGCGGATAATGGCTAAAACAAAGTTTCCAATCATTTTTTTACATATATTTTTATTGTTTAACAAAACTTATAGTTGAAAATTAAAAAAAATAGAATGTTAGAGTAAATAGAAAAAAATAGTGATTGATAGAATCATTGTAGTTAACCAAGTGGTTGTTTGATAAGTACTATTAGTAATGAACAAAAGTTTTACAAAATAATGTTTTTATAATTTTTTTAACAAAAAAAATCATTTTATTTTGGTATAAATAATTGTATTATTTTCAGTTGTTGTTTTATATTTTCCATTCTCAAAATGTTGGAAGAAAATAATCACTATCATAATCTGAAAAACATTTACGGTATATCTAACTAACAAAACTAACTATACATATGAATTGAATTTTATGTAAATTTAACATATTAATATAAATTTAAGGTTGTATATATTTTGTTGTTATCAATAAAGATTTTTTTAATTATTTATAAAGTGGACGATATTAATTTTATCCCATCAATATTTTTGAAACCGGAACGGACATTGGCTCGGTATTTTAGTTGAGTCAATGGTCGGACCGGTTCTGCCGGATTTTAAAATTTAATATAATTTAAATTTAAGTAACTATATATATTTATAATTATAAAATTATTATTTTTAGAACTTATATTTTTGTTAGAATCTAAAAATGATATGAAAATAAAATGAAAAGTTCTAAATAATATAATATATATTGAAAACTAATTTATTTAGATAGATATTAAAAGCTAATATAGATTTTTTTATTAATGTAATCTTGTTAAAACGTACAATTATTTTTAACTTGAATTTTTTTAAAGCAACAAATTTAATATCGATCTGCATCATTGGTTTAGTGTGTGTGACCAAGTTTTAAGCGAATTTACCGGTTTTTAGCACAGTCTAAATCCGGCTAAAACAAAGTTTCCAATCATTTTTTACATATATTTGTATTGTTTAACAAAACTTATAGTTGAAAACAAAAGAAATAGAATGTTAGACTAAATAGAAAAAAATAGTGATTGATAGAATCATTGTAGTTAACCAAGTGGTTGTTTGATAAATACTATTAATAATGCACAAACGTTTTATAAAGTAATGTAATTATATATTTTTTTATCAAAACGTTCATTTTATTTTGGTATAAATAATTTACATAATAATTAGTGTAATTTTTTTCAGTTATTGTTTTATATTTTCCATTTTCAAAATGTTGGAAGAAAATAATCACTATCATAATCTGAAAAACATTTAGGGTATATCTAACTAACAAAACTAAGTATACATATGAATTGACTTTATGTAAATTTAACATATTAATATAAATTTAAGATTGGTTATATTTTGTTGTTATCAATAAAGTTTTTTATTTTAATTTTTCATAAAGTGGACGATATTAATTTTATCCTTGCCACCAATATTTTGGAAACCGGATCGGATATTGTTTCAGTATTTTAGTTGGGTCAATAGTCGGACCGGTTCTGCTGGATTTTAAAATTTAATATAATTTAAATTTAAGTAACTATATATATATATGTATAATTATAAAATTATTTTTTGTATAACTTTATATTTTTGTTAGAATCTAAAAATGATATGAAAATAAAATGAAAAGTTCTAAATAATATAAAATATATTGAAAACTAATTTATTTAGATAGCTATTAAAAGCTAATATAGATTTTTTTTAATGCAATCTTGTTAAAACGTACAATTATTTTTAACTTGATTTTTTTAAAAACAACGAATTTAATATCAATCTGCATCATTAGTTTAGTGAGTGTAACTAAGTTTTAAGCGAATTTGCCGGTTTTTAGCATAGTCAAAATCCGGTTAGAAGAGTGAGTCATATTTCAACCGGTCGGTTTGGTTTTCCAAACAATGCTAGCCGCGGACCATCGCTTTTAACAACCAAACTACGTAATCATTTTAGAAGTAAACATTCATTATGAACTTATGTCAAAAACCATATACATATTTAACCCAAGTTGTGTTATTTATTGTTTTTAATCATTTTTCAAAATTTCTAGTGCCATCGATTTTCTTATTTTTTAAATTTCCAAGGGCTCTCCAATGTGAACCAAATACATGTCTGTTCACAAGCACACCCAAGATTTCAGTTCACATTCAAACACTAAATTCCAAACTTAATTTTTTCTTACCCAACTTGGGTGTGATCCAAGCGCATCTTTAAAAACAATCTGAGAAGCAAACACCAGAACCACCAATCTCTTAGCCTCATTCAACATCTTCAATGTGTTAAGGTTACATTGCTTCATGAGAGCTTTCTGGTAAGTCTCTGTCACAGATCAGACAAAACCTGCTCAAAGAGATGTGTTAGATTTTGGTGAGACATCATCAACATCAACATGCTCCAGAAAATCTGAACCAAACATTGATTTCTGAAATGAGTAATCATCTAGAGAAGCCAAGTTTGTTTCTCTACATGTCTCATTACAGAATCTGTGAGAATTTTCTGGATTGCCTGTCTTGCATTCCCTAGTCTGGCTGCAAGAAGGAAACAAAAAAAAAGCTAAACTCATTGGTTCTCTCTAAACAGGAAAAGGTAGATGTAATTGTTCCTTAGAATCTAACTTGTCATTCTTTCAACTCATGGGGAGTAAGGTGACCACGGTTTTCCTTGTTGATCTGTGGTATTGTACCCATCTGCAGAAAAGGTTTACAACACGTTTCATAGGCTACTAAGATAACAAAGTGAGTAATTTCTCTATGCATTTACACATAGTATAGACTGTATGATTTGAGATCATATCTCTAAGGCTTTCAAGATATATACAATGCGAGTAAGCTATCAGATGTTCAACAGATCAACAGCACATGGAGTAGCTTTATTAATTAGAGCTAAGTTCCTAAATCTCACGCAATTTGCAAATAAGACATAACAGAGTCTCATCGATTCATTACAGAATAAACAGTCAAAAACCAGTAATATAACATAGTTACACAATACTCGGAGCCAGCTAATATCTATAACGCAAGTTTGAAGAAAAATGGTACCGTTAAGAAGACGTGTGAAGATGCGGTCAGATTCAGTTCGACTCCAGCTTTCAGAGACATAAGCAGAACCTGGTACATCATAAAATCATAAAGATATTTAGCTTTATGCTAGATTCAGACAGAGTTTTTATCAGAAACTTATCCATTTTCTTACTGTTCTGTTGATGGTTTCATTGAATCCTTCAACACCTTCTCTTTGGACTTCTGAATCGTCATAAATCAAAGCAATTATTTTGAACTGATATGGTCAACATGCGTAATGTTATACTCGCTTTGGTTATTGATTGTACTGTGAGCAGCGGGTTTTTTTCATCGCCTCGTCGGAGCTTTAAGCCGAACACGTCGTCCTGCCTGAACCACTTTCGATTTACCATGCTCCAATCTCCGCCGTTGAGCCAAGCAAGAATAGGCGAAACCGTGAGATGCTCGGAAGATCTGTCCGACAAAGTAAGATCTGAAGGAGTCTTTGGTTATGGTTCTGGCCCTGTATCCTGTGAATCACCATCATTGAAACAATTCAACCAGTAAAAAAAAAAAGAGAGAGAGAGAGAGAGATTCCTTGCTTACCAGAATCATTTAAGAACGAAATAGCTTTAGAATCGAGAAGGAGTATGTGTTGATGGAAGAAGACTGACCTTTTGAGACTTCAAATTCGTCCGCGATAAACCGATTTTAGTAGAGAATCTGGGGAATTGTCTTAATCTCTAAATAACCCCCTGGCTGCTAGAGTTTGTCGGTTGAACTTCTGGTGGAGAAGTTAAGAATTGATTTGATGATCCGGAGAATTTGAGGGAGATAAAAAATAGTTTCAATGATGAAACGATTTATATACGATGAGAATGAACGCGAGGGTAGAACTAAACCAGATTAAAGAGTATTATTGATTGATCATGAGGGGGTTACAGAGATAGAAGATGAAGTAGAAGAGTCGCTTATACAGAACCTGGAGGTTGAAGACAAAGAGACGATCAACGAGATACGGGCTTAGGAAGCTGGGCCGTGATAACTTTTTTTCTCAATTCTGCAGACAAAGCTCATGTGAGGTGGCAAAATCAAGCTTTCCTAGTGGTTGATCTTACCCAGGTTAGCTGAAAATTAGTTACTTTGGTTAACTTTTATGTTTGTTTTGGTTTTGAATTTAAATTGGAGGCATTGAATCCAAACTGTTTTAAGACAACTTGTGTCAGAGCAATGCTAACTCCAGTGATATGGCTATGTTTTCGACGATAGATTTTTGTATGGGAAATTGGAGCCTATAGCAACGAAAAAAACGATAATTGGTAGAGTAGCTATTTTACCTAATACATCAATATACCATGCATCTTTTATATAATAATACTACTATGCCCTCTAACACAACCGGTAAAACCTGTAAACAAAAAAAACACTAATGTAATAATACTTACCTAACACACATACATCGTGGCCTTTAGAGAATCACATACTGAGTTGTTTCTTTCCCATTTTTGATCTACATGGTAACCACCAAAACTATTTATGGAGTAGCTTTATCTAGGAGATGTCCATCTGCAACGCCTCGCTTGGCTACTGACGGAAAGCTTTGCGCATCTGAAATCTATGGAGTCGCCGACAACGTAAACGGCACCGCCGCGAGGTTCGTCAACACTTCCTTCAATCGCTTTAATCTCTTCGTTTACGAGGCGGTTACATGTACTATTCCCATGGATGTCGTCAGTTACACATATCTTTCTTGCTGGGAATGTTCTTGAATTGATCGGAGAAGATGAACAGTTTTTGTAACATTGTATTCTATACTATTTTATGCGTATGGAATAGAAATGTAAAACAATATGTATTATGAATGTTTTATTCATGTTATGTAATGTGAAATAGTATGTTACTATACTTATTTGTCATGTATCGTTCCATTTGATGATTAATAAAGAAAGTGTTATTTTGTTCACCAATATGTATTATACTATGTATTTTGTTCCATTCTATTTGGGTTTAGGGTTTATACTTGGGTTTAGGGTTTAGTGATTAAGTTTTAGGGTTTAATATTTGGAAGGTATGGTTGAGGTTTGATAGTGCCCCTATCGTGTATTGTTTCATTTGATGATTAATAAAGAAAGTGTTATTTTGTTCACCAATATGTACTATATTATGTATTTTGTTCCATTCCATTTGGGTTTAGAGTTTATATTTGGGTTTAGGGTTTATATTTTGATTTAGGGTTTATATTTATGTAAGAGTTTAGTGATTAGAGTTTAAAGTTTAGTATTTATAAGGTGAGAGAGTATGATTAGGGTCAACATTAATTTTTTCTTTGCAATCATAGACATTTCATAAATTCACTAATATGTGCTATGCTATTTTCTTTGTTCCATTCTATATGGATTTTTGGTTTATATTTAAGTTTATGGTTTATATTTGGATTTATGGTTTACTGATTAGAATTTAAGGCTTAGTATTTAAAGGTCGTGATAAGATTGGGATTTGGATATAATTAGTATTTAGGGGTCTTAGCTGGGTTTGTAATCATATACTACTTCGGTGATGTAGAATAGAATTCTCGGTGCATATTTGGCTAATAAATGTATACGTGGATGACTCCACCAAAAGAAAGACATCATCTACTCTCTCTCACTTGTAACTGGAAACCTTTTAAGCTGTGGGGTAGAACCGGATAAAATGGGACATAAATATCTGATATTTAATTATGTCAAAATCATTGTTACTTGTTTAATTTACCTCTCAAATATAGCTATTACACAAATAAGCCCTTTTTGTATTCTTAAGAAACAAAAAAAAAAAAAAAAGAAAACGCTTCTATATCTTTATCGACGATTTTTCATGCAGACCTGCCTCTGGCTCAGGCCCAAAAAGGAGAGGAAGCATGGCCTTTCCGCCTCTATTTTATTAAGTATTTAACTTTCCACGATACTAAAATGCATTGTAATCTACTACTGATAGTTGTTCAAAAAAAAAAAAAAATCTACTACTGATTATGTGGGTATCTATTGCCAGAAGGTTGTTGGATCGAGATCGACATTGTACTTTTAGTTTGAAGCTTCCAAAAACTCGTAGACGGCTCAAAGAATATATTAGTTTATGTATGCCTCATTCGTTAAATATAATGCATCTGGCCAAAGACAGCCACAATGTGTTGGATTAAATAAAATCTTAAGAAAATCCGAGTGAAATATCTCAAATCAAGCTTCGCTTTGCTGACTCTCTTGTCAAGATGAAATCAACTGCTTCCTCTACTGTGTCAACTACCTGAAAAAAAAAAAAAGTTAGATGAACATTAGCCGTGGAAACAATAACAAGCTTCTAAAGGCTACATAAGAGATGATGTCTATATGGACCAGATCAGCAGGAAACTCAGGATGATTATCTTTCCCTTTGAAAACTCCGGTTCTTGTCAAGATTGAGAACCAAGGACTCCCGGCCTGTCACATTCAATAGTTTAAGTCTTCAAATAAAGATTAGTGGAATGTACTGATAACCATCTCGACTCTGAGAGAAAGAGCACAGAACCTGTCGTGCCCCTCTGATGTCGATTTTAGGGTTGTCTCCGACCATATATAGCGTCTTGAAGTGGTGACTTCCTTGGTTTGAGTGGGATGTAGGGATCTCTTTGAGAACATCTTCTGCGTTCTTGAACACGAATGGATTTGGTTTCCCAAAAGATGTGTACTCCAGAGGGTTATCATGGATTCTGCACACATATCCAGACTCAATCATGTAAAGAAGGAATCAGGCCTTTTTAAAGAAGAGTAGTCTGTGTTTTCTGAAAGATGTGCAGTGCTTGATTTTGGATATTACCTGTTGAATACGGATTCTAAAGCGATTCGAAAAGCTCCCATGCCAAGACGTTCAGTAGGAAACTTTGTCTGTTCAGTTCACAATGCATCAGTAATCTTATATGATAAATAAGTCAACAGAAATAGAAAAATAAAACGGGATGGAATCACCATAACCTGGTAGTCTAAATCGTCGTTAGCAAAGTACAAAAGAGGTTGAGGTCCACTTTCTTTCCCAGGAAGTCCTCCAGTTCGTAAAATGTCACAAAGGACCTGAGAAAAAGAAAAAAAGAGCATCAATCAGATTTGTTAATATGTAACATTGAAATTGAAGAGCAAAGGGGAATATGATGATAACCTGGATGTCTCGGCTCCAATCAACAGGATCACTAACAATAAATGCTGCCTGAACTCTCTCGGATACAACATTTGCTCTTGATCTAGTAGTCTCCTTGTGAACTTGTTGTCCGGTCATCCATTTCTTATATGGGGCCAAGGGATCAATGTTGTCAAAGTAAGAGGCATATTCGTCCAATGAAACCACGTTTCTGAAAATCCATGCACAATTTTTCAGTCATCTGAATGCAAAGTGTGAAGCACATATATACAAACAAAAGGAGCTTACTTGAAACCATAATTAGACATCACCGCGGCAGGTTCCCCTTTTCCAGCCGCAACAACGAGCTCGTTTCCAAACCTGTTCCAGGTACCGATTAAACGTTGCATCAATCCGCGTGATTCCCTATCCAATGATTTGCTGATTCCATATATACTGCTTTCTAAATTCTAATCCTTGATCCCAATTGATGAACAATATGTCTTTTTGTAAAGGGAGATCTTTTTTTATATTACGTAAGGCTACCTATTGGCTAGTTTTCGGAAAGGTGAATGTGCTTGTACCATCTGCAACAACAAAAGAGAAAGCGTTACACTTACCGAAACTAACTAACTTTGTGATAACTGTAATATTATTCTAGAGAAACAGGAACAAAGAGTTTAAACCTGGAATGGAGAAACAGGAACACCTAATAAATGAGTCATCTCAGAGGCCCGTTTAGATTCAGGCAGGCCACCTCCTACAAATGATATTCATGCTAATTATCAATGCAAAACAGGATGAAAAATATTCAAAAGTGGTATATAGCTAGCTCCTCACCATTAGTCAAGAATAAGAAAGGTATCTTCAAAGCACCTTCAAAAAAGAAACCTCAAACTCATCAAAACACACAAATCTAATAGATACTTTTCTATATAGCTTTGATGAATTTGCGAAAATGAAACAAAGTGGAGATAAACCGGAATCATCGTAGAGTCGGCGGAGGGCAGCAGGGGAGCCACCAACGGGGGAGGAACCCAGAAGGATAACACCATCGATGTCGAATGCAATGCCATAAGACTGTCTGTGTTTTTTTTCATATAGTCAGTCAGAGTCAAGTAGAGAGAGGCAATGAGCAAAGGATCAGCAGGAGAGGACAACTCACCGATTCGATTCCTGGGAGAGGTTACAGAATGAACGAGACGGTGGTGATCGGACACTAAAATCCCGCCGCCGCAGCGAATTTCTCGCGATGATTCTAAAATTATTCATTTTTACTGGACGGCCAAGAAATAATTTCGGGCAAAGGTTTTATACTTTATGATCGGTCTTAGGGTACATATGTACGGATGTTGCCACGGGCTTTAGTCTGTAGGGTTAGCCTTGATCTGTAGGGTTAGCCCAGTTCGCCTTAATTTATTAAACCCTGAACTCTTTACTTTTTACCTCGGTTAAAATAAGGCCGACTAAAATCACGCTCGGAATAATTTTAAAGTTTTTTACTTCTTTTTTTTATTTGCAAAAAAACAAATTACCTAAACGACGTCGTTTTTCATTTTTCTTCATGTCTCTTGCTTAGACTTTGGCTAATCTGATGGACCTCTGCCTTACTGGCAGTAACTTGGAGGTTCATTACCTACGTGGAATGCAAGAATAATGCGAAAACGAAAACATAAATGAGGGGTTGGCATATTTCCAGATCGCAGCCCAAGGTTTGTATGACAATGTTATTTACCTTTATGGTATGATAATGTTATCTAGGGGAGATCCGACAATCGGAAAACCGCTGGTAGATTTACTAGGATGGAGAGAAAACAAAGCAGGAGCCGACATTTGCTGGAAAAGAATCAAACAATCAATCCATGGAGTAAGAGTCACAAGGTTTGAGATTTACATGACAGCTTATGAGAGCACTAAGACTACAATAACATGTCGAGACAACATTGCTTTTCGGCGTAACACATGTTATTATTTTAAGCAAGTGAAAAATTTTGTTTTTATTATTTAAACAAATTATGTAACTCATTCATTTCTTATCTCTATTTCCATATTTTAATTTAAATAAAGTTTTCCTTAATATATTTCATTACCGCATGATAATGCTACTATACAACACTTACAGCTGATCTATACAACTCAGTGTTTATTCTATATTGCACAAAAAATTAATACCAATATAAATGCAAAGCTATAAGTATGAAATCATACCATTTCCAAATCAAAAATTCAAATGTACATATCACAAATATAAAAGCACCAATAAAATGAAATATATTCATAATCGTGTATTGAAAAGTACCAAAACGCAAGTTAAGCTCCCAAAATACCTTATGAATTACATTTAAACAATTCCCTTTAATATTTCTCGCAGTCCCATGCAAAAATTAGTATCTCATATTTACAGATATGCAACTCAGAAAATGACAAAACGGTATATATATCTATCACCCATCCTCTGCAAAAACAAAACAACAATATTCCACTACAACCATGAATTATATAAAATTATCTCAAATAAGATTCATGCAAAGCTTCGAGGAGTGAATTGGTTATAAAACAACACTCCTTATACAAACTTTACAATAAAGAGTACAAATGTCTTTGGTTAGCTAAACCATATACCGTTTAACAATTTAAAATTAAAGTTACATTATTACTAAAGCTGAACGCAACATAACAACTAATACTATGAAAGTCTCTTACAAATATTCTAGATAAAAACAAAATTGTAAAACGTTAAAAAAAGTCAATTCAACACAAACAAAATAACTCCAAAATTTTTAACACCCATGAATAAATGATCCTTAAAACCAACGTTAGAAGAAGACAATAAAATCATCTATTTAACATCATCTTAAATAATACATTTTGCTCCCACAAATATTCCAAAAAATGAGTAACCAACCACTTATATCTCATCGGTTCTCATATGAAACAAGATCTTCAGGTAAATATCCAAAGCAAACACTCGAAGTCTACATCCACATACCCAACACATAACAATCCACCATTGATTTTCAGCTATCATCGACAGCCAAAATAATTTTAATGACTCAGTAACTGAGAGCATGTAATACATGTTAACATATCATGATATTCACCACCCCGATTCAACATTCCTTATTGATGAAACTATCCCATACGTGATGAATGAAGTAAAAGACGACATCAATATATTAGGTAATGATCTTCAAGTTACTCTAACTATCAAAGACTATAACCAAAACGCAACATTAAAAAAAAAAATTCTCCTCATTAATATATATTTGTATTTCTCACCATTAATTTCTCATAAAAAAACAACAACAACAACAACAACAACAAACAAATACACTACACACGGCTATTATTACAATTCACCATTACCTTCCAATATATCTTCGATTACTACTAAACCTAAAAGATTATCATCAACAAGTTTGAAAATAAAGCTTCATAAATACATTTTTAACTCACACTTTTATACAACATTCTATAACACAAAATATGGCTACATCAACTAAACACAAATTACACCAAAAGACAGCCGCTCCGCCCGCAGCGCGGATAAACCACTAGTAATTGAATAAAACTAACATGTAAACTTTGTTTTTTTTTTAATTTCATGCTTAGAATTTGAAAACATAATGAATAAAAGAGACCTTTTCTATATGAATAATATATGATTCGTTTTTAAACATGTAAATTTTGATTAAATTTGATATACAAAGAGTTATTAACAAGCATGAAAATTAAATGTGCTAACCCTGATACTATCATTAACCCTTGATTAAGAACAGGTTAAAATAGGTATGGGTTATATAAAACAAAAGAGGGCTAGGCCCTAACCCTGAAATTAACATCCCTATCCATATGTTTGTATTTTAATCTTTTATTGGACAATTCGACCTCAACTTAGGTTATTACATTTTCCGACATAATAATTTATTTTGTTTTCTTTTGTAAATGGTATATATTATTAATTGGAAAGCCAAGTAATTACATAGTTTTGATTATGTTCTCTTGCTGACTTTGATTTCTCATCTACACTATGTAACCATATTCTAGAGATATAGTGAAAAGTGAAACCTTGCTCTTTTGATAAAGAATGGATGTCATGTATCATAGAATGTAGTTTCGTGATACAGACGTTGCTGAGGGTTTCCATACTCTTCCCCTACTTGATCTAATCAATGACTCTTTTGAAGTCAGTGAACAAAGCTACATTGGTGAATCTCAAAGCTCTAAGTTGATGTGTCGCCATTCTCATTCCTAGTGATTCTGCTTTGAACGCTGAGTTTGTAGGTTCGGCCGAAGAGGAACCTTGCAGTATCTGGATGCCTTGTATGCTATATAAGTACCATCCAATACCACTAGGTTCCGTTTGATTTTTCCAAGAAGCATCCATTAAACAGTAGTACTGAGCTGTTTGAGGAATCACCTCTGCTAGAGTTATTTCTCGTGGGCTTGTAGTTCGAACAGGTTGCCTCAGTTGTTCCTCTTGCTCCACCGCCTGCTGCGAGAGCTGGTGGTCTCTTATTGCCTTATGAACAATATGGATGATGTGCTCTCGCTCCTGCTGAAAAATAATGTTGTTTCTCATCTTCCAAATTTTCCACCCAAAAAATAAGTTAAGTAGTTCAGACTTATCAACGGATGCATGAGATAACATTCTATTAGTAATGGAGAGCCGATCACCATCAATTGTAGAGAATACTTTAAATTCTGTTAGAAGATAGTCCCAAATCTCCTTGGAGACTCTACAATGATATATCATATGTTGAAGTGTTTCCACTTTCTCCACATGTCTAACATATACCAGGTATTTGTATTCCCCTCTTTCTTATATTAGCCGCTACAGGGAGGCTATTGTGGATTACCCTCCATCAAAATATAATTTTAGTTTTGGTGGTAAATTTACTTTTAGTTTTGGTGGTAAATTTACTTTCCAGAATTTTGCACTTTGATTCTTAATATTGATATACCATGGATTTTACCATATTTAGACCATGGTATATATTTGTTTTAGAGATTATTATATGTGTTTGGAGTCTGTTTTAGAGTGTTTTCAGGTTAGGTACGTTTTGGAGAACTTTGGTGATTACAGAGCTTTTTGAGGTGATGAACTGCACAGACGCGTCTGATGGTTAGCCATGGATGGAGACCTTTCCAAAGTGCGATTGAGCCCATATTTTGACAAAAGATATATCTGGGACTTAGTTTTCCAATGACACTGTTTTGAAGTCAATCCAACGGTTAGATCAGAAGTTATACTCATTGTACTGAAGAGTGGTCAGTCTGCCTCGCCAGAGGAAGCTGTCGAGGAGATGAAGGAACGTCGATCGACGGTGCACCCATGGTGTCGATCGACAGTGATCCCAGAAGTGGGCCGAGCCTATTTTGTGACAAATTTAGGTCCAGAAGTCACTACATATTATAAGAATACCCCTGGACGACCTGAAACCCTACTTTACCATTTCTAAGCCATTGTGGACGACTATGCTTCATACTATTCTAGAGAGAGAAAACATAGGATTGGAGAGAGATATCTGAACACCTTGAGAGAGGGAAGATCCTGAATTCCCTTTGTTTCTTTACTCTATTTTGTCTTTTAATTTATTCTATTGCAGTATTATTCAAACCATCATAATGCATCTTATGAATATGTCTGAATAGTTCTATTGTTAGATTTAGGATTCTTCAAAGTTTTATTTATGGTTTGCTAAATATGTGTTGTTGTTAGGGTGATTTAATTAGTTTTCCATATAGTTGTTCTTATTGCTAGGGTTAGGATTAATACTCCTGAACTTAGATCTTAGGATTGATTGGTACAAGTGAGAACTTGGTATGTTGCCTGAATTAAACTAGAATGATCTAATCAGCTAGGTGCACATGAAAGTTGATCTAGCTGGTTAGAGAACACATCAAAACCATTCGCTAAAGCTTGCAAGAGTCAGTATCGATCGACATTCCATAGGATACATCGATCGACAATCAATTCGAGACATCGATCGTAATCCATAGGAAGCATCGATCGACGCTCCTTTAGGAATTACGTATGAGAGTTGGATTTCTAGGTCTAAGAATTAGATAATCTCTACATACGAGAGTTGATAGATTATAACTTAAGTATGAGTTCGAGAACAATTAATATTCTTAAATCTCTGATAAACCACAGGATAAGCATACTTATCATACCTGAGAATTTACGTGAATTTAGCTATTTACCTTTAATTGTTTACAACCTCAATCAACCAACCGAACAACTACCTTGGTCACCCAATCTCTATCTATTTACTGATTTAAAATCATTACTCTCTAGCATTACTTCGAAAACAATAAATCTATTGTGTTATCTTAGAGTCTCTGTGGATTTGATCCCTAAGTACTACAACCGAACATCTTATCTGAGAGAGTAAGTTGCTCTAGGATTAATTTGAGCATATAAAATATCCTCTGAAATAAAATTGTTACCTCCTTGCAGTTGATCATTCTGGTTTTTGATTTGTCTTTGCAGGTGGTATCCAGATGTCCTGGTGTAGCTCCATATCAGTTTATCCTCCCCATTTGTTATGCTAGGTCTAATGTTTAGAACATACTGCACATCATGTTGACTCAATAAAATATTGATTCTCTGTTCCTCCCATGTTTTACTGATATTATTGATGAGGTCTTTTACCATGAGATGTGGATGAGTTTCTCCTCCTAATCTTGTTGTTGGGCGTGCTGGTTTAGAATGTATCCAGGGATCTTTCCATATGTTATTATGTCCTCCATTCCCTACCATCCATTTAAGACCAGCTTTGAGAAGGTTCTTAGATTGGATAATGCTTTTCCAAATGTAGCTTGATGTTGTGAAGCATTTGGTGTCCAAGAAAATTGTATGTCTGAAATATTTAGCTTTGTAAACTCAAGCTAAAAAACTGGATGGATTGGTTAGAATTTGCTAACCTTGATTTGCCAGATGAGCCAGATTGAAGTTTTCCAAGTTCCTGATTCCTAACCCTCCATCATGTTTGATTTTGTGATTTTGCTCCAGCTGATCCAAGACATTTTATGCCTTTCTTTGATCCAAGATGTTCCCACAAAACTTTTCTAGATTTTATCTCCCGATGACCATAAATATACGTCAAAAAAAATATATTACTTCCATGTTCAACATACATATCAGTCTTGTTTAAAGAAGGGGTTCCCGAAAAATGTATCTTAACCCCATCATTCCACCTCATAACTAACCCACCACTACTATCGTTAGCCATGACAACAAAAGAGTGGTCATATCCTTGATCCTTAATCACACTATTTACATAACTGTCTATATTCTTAGTTTCCACCATAAGCATGTATCAGGGTTGTATATTCGCCTGATATCATTGATGTGAGGAACTGTCAGAGTGCTTTCCAAACCCTGATATCTCCAGTGTAAAAGTCTCATGGAACCACCAAACCTTGATTATTTCCAAGTTGAGTTTGTTCTAACTCAATCCTTTTTGCCGATTGTGATGGTGTAACATCTAGGTCAGCTACAGATCCGGTTTCCAAGTCTGACTCAACTACATCTCGATCATTCCATTCGGTAAACTCGCTACAGCAGATCATGTTACATTCGCAACTGGTTCAAGCTGTTTGTCGAATTGTTGCATTTGCAGTGTCATGCACGGATAAACCGTAATAAAATCAGTCGCAACAATAAGGATATAACTAAATAGTTGGTTTATTTTTACGAAATTTTCAAAGAATTGATAGTAGTAATTGTTGAAGGTACTTCCATTCCATACATAACTTACAGAAAACACAAACTGTTGGATTAAGCTTGAAGTAGCTTAAGAAGCAAGCTACCTAATCCTAATGAGTTATGGAAAGAGATAAGGATTAGGAAATATAGACTTATGTTAAACCTAATGAGTTTAGGAAGTTATGAGATATATATAAGGAGATGCTAATGTGTAGCATAACTTATGAGTTGTGAGAGCTTTAGTTTTTGAGATAGTTTTCTAAAGCATTGAGGATTAATAAGAAGAGTTCTTATTTACTTGTGTGTGATCTTACAATCAAGGTGTTCTCGATTTCTATATTTGGTATCAGAGCTTAAACAAAATCATGAGTGATTTAGTTCCTGCGACCGTGAAGGTAAAGGGAGGAGGAGCTTCCTCTTCTATCCAATGTCCCATGCTTACATCAACTAACTATACTGTTTGGGCCATGAGGATGAAGGTTGCCCTTAAAGTGCATAAGGTTTGGGAAGCGATAGAAGAAGAAGCAACAACCGGCGAGAAGAATAATATGGCAGTGGCGCTATTGTTTCAATCAATACCAGAAGCACTTGTACTGCAGGTAGGAGAACTCGAGACAGCTAAACAAGTTTGGGAAGCCATTAAAACCAGACATGTAGGGGCTGAGCGAGTAAAGGAAGCAAGACTCCAGACGCTAATGAATGACTTTGATAGGTTAAAGATGAAGGATACGGAGAGTATCGACGAGTTTGGTGGAAAATTATCTGAGCTTGCGGCAAAATCAGCTTCTCTGGGGGTTCACATCGAAGAAGTGAAACTTGTGAAGAAGTTTCTTTCAAGTCTTCCTCGTAAGAAGTATATTCACATAGTAGCCTCACTTGAACAAGTGTTGAACCTAAACACAACGAGCTTTGAGGATATTATGGGACGTCTAAAAGCATATGAAGAACGCATTAAGGAAGATGAGGAAGTAGAAGATGATCAGCCAAAACTGATGTACACACCAACAGATGGACAGGTTAATCAAAATCGACCTTCACAAGACCAACAAAGCCGATCAAATCAAGAACAAGGGTACAACTACTACGGGAACTCGTATAGAGGTAGAGGCAGAGGAGGTCGTTACGGCAACTACAGAGGCCGGGGCAGAGGACGATCATACGAAGGACGAGACGCGTCCAGAGTCACTTGCTACCGGTGTGATAAAGTTGGCCACTTCGTTGCTCAATGTCCGGACCTTAAACTTAAGTTACAAGAGGCTCAAGAGAATGATAACACTGAGACACAGGAGGCTGATGAGCTGATGATGCATGAGGTTGTATTCTTAAACGAGAAGAATGTCTTGCCAGAAAAATACGAGACTGCGACGGAAGAAAACATATGGTATCTCGACAATGGTGCTAGCAATCACATGACCGGAGATAGGAGATATTTTTCGATGATCAACAACACCATTACAGGTAAAGTACGGTTCGGTGATGACTCGCGTATAGATATTAAAGGAAAAGGGACAATATCTTTCGTCGACGTGAACGGAGACCCGAGAAAGATGACAGACGTATACTTCATTCCTGATCTTAGAAGTAACATCATAAGTTTGGGACAAGCCACAGAGGCAGGCTGCGATATCAGAATGAAAGGAGACGAGCTAACTATGCGTGATAAGCTTGGAAAACTTCTTGTAAAAGCCACGAGATCAAGAAACAGGCTCTATAAGGTTCACATGGGATTAAAACCAGACACATGTCTTCATGCGTCTACAAATAACGAGTCAAGGAGATGGCACTCACGTCTGGGACATATAAACTTTGATTGTCTTAAAGCTATGATACAAAAGGAGCTAGTGATTGGGATTCCGAAGTTAAGTGTTGAGAAAGAGATATGTGGATCGTGCTTACTTGGTAAACAAGCAAGAAAAGTATTCCCAAAAGCAACTACATACCGAGCAAGTGAAACACTAGAACTCCTACACGGGGATCTCTGCGGGCCCATAAGACCAAATACACCTGCAGGAAAGAAGTATATATTTGTTGTGATAGACGATCATACAAGATATATGTGGAGCATACTACTAAAGGAGAAATCAGAAGCGTTCGAGAAATTTAAAAGGTTGAGAAAAACGGTGGAACAAGAGACTGGGAAGAAGATTATCACTTTCAGAACGGACAGAGGAGGAGAGTTCGTGTCAAGAGATTTCAATGACTATTGCGAGAGCACCGGGATAAGGAGACATCTTACAGCTCCATATACACCCCAACAGAATGGGGTGGTAGAACGCAGGAATCGCACTCTCATGGAGATGACGAGAAGCATAATGAAGCATATGCATATACCTAACTACATGTGGGGCGAGGCAACACGGCATTCAACATACATAATCAACAGGGTCGCCACTCGAGCACTGAAAGAAGTGACGCCTTATGAAGGGTATCGTAAGAAGAAGCCAAACGTTGAGCATATACGGGTCTTTGGATGCATAGCATACGCCAAAGTCGAAGCAAAGCTCCTTCGAAAGCTAGACGATCGCACGCGTATGCTTGTTCACTTAGGAACAGAGCCAGGATCAAAAGCTTATCGCTTGTTTGATCCCAACACTCGGAAGATTATAGTGAATCGAGATGTCGTTTTTGATGAAGCTAAAGGCTGGAACTGGAGCACGGACAAGACAGATGCAGATCATAACGAGAACTTCGTAGTAACACTTGGGAGATTCGGTAATCATGGAATAGCCACCGAAACAGAGCAGTTGCGTATAGGTCAAGCAAGTGGTAAAAATACAGAGGAAACACCCGTGATCAATGTCTCAGACGATGATGATGAAGGTGAGATCGATGAACAAGAAACTCAAGTGTTAAGGAGATCAGGAAGAGCACACGTTAAACCAAAGTACCTAGACGATTATATTCTATTGGCAGAAGAGCTCGGAGAAGAGATATTGATGTACCTCAATAACGAACCGAGGAACTTTATGGAGGCTAAGGAGTCAAAGGAGTGGACACGAGCTTGCGTAGAAGAGATTGAGTCTATTGAGAAGAATGAGACATGGGTTCTAGTTGATCTTCCTTGTGGAGTAAAGCCTATAGGCTTGAAGTGGATTTTTAAACTTAAGCGCAATGCAGATGGAAGCATCAACAAGTATAAATCACGTCTGGTAGCTAAAGGATATGTGCAAAGGCATGGTGTTGATTTCGACGAGGTCTTCGCCCCGGTCGCAAGAATTGAAACCATAAGGCTTCTCGTTAACCTTGCTGCAACACACGGGTGGGAAGTGCATCATTTGGATGTAAAAAACTGCGTTCTTACACGGAGAGCTCAAACAAACGGTGTATGTCACACAACCAGAAGGTTTTGAGAAGAAGGGTGAAGAGAATAAAGTTTATAAACTCAAGAAAGCATTGTATGGACTGCGTCAGGCACCAAGAGCATGGAACAACAAACTCAACACCATTCTCTGCGAGCTGGAGTTTGTAAAATGTGCAAAGGAACCTTCTGTCTATCGAAAGTTAGTTAATGGAGACTTGCTTGTGGTAGCTGTGTATGTGGATGATTTATTTGTGACAGGAACCAATTCACAAGTCATACAAGAATTCAAGGCAAACATGGCGGGGAAGTTTGATATGAGTGACTTGGGACGACTTACATATTATCTTGGGATCGAGGTCAATCAACATGAGAATGGAATAACTCTTATTCAAAGGAGATATGCATCAAAGATTCTAGAGGAAGACGGTATGGACAAGTGCAACGCTTGTCAAACTCCAATGGAGATGGGGTTGAAACTATCTAAAGCTGAAACCGAGAAAGAGATAGACGCGACGAGGTACAGGAGGAACGTTGGGTGCTTACGGTACCTTCTACATACTCGACCTGACCTTTCTTTCAGCGTTGGAGTCCTTAGTCGATATATGCAAAGCCCGCGAGAACCACACGGAGTCGCCATGAAGCAAGTCTTGCGGTACGTACGAGGAAGCCTTGCGTATGGGCTTTCATTCTCGAGATCAACAACAAAGGTACCAAAGCTTATTGGGTATAGTGACAGTAGCCATAACGAAGATCCAGATGATGGTAAGAGTACAACTGGTCACATATTTTACCTTGGAGATAGTCCGATATCCTGGTGTTCACAGAAACAAGATACAGTAGCGTTGTCATCATGTGAAGCTGAGTTTATGGCTGGGACAGAAGCTGCAAGACAAGCGATATGGTTACAAGATTTGTTGAGCGAAGTAACAGGGGAGCCGTGTGAAACAGTGCTGATCAGGATTGACAATCAGTCAGCTATTGCATTGACGAGAAACCCGGTGTTTCATGGAAAGAGTAAACACATACACAAGAGATATCATTTTATCAGAGAGTGTGTAGAAAACGGGCAAGTAGAAGTAGAGCATGTTCCTGGAGAAGAACAAAAGGCTGACATCTTAACAAAGGCATTAGGAAGAATCAAATTCAAGGAGATGAGAGACTACATTGGCATGGTCGATTTGGAGAATAGAAGCTTCAAGCTTAAAGGGGAGAATGTTGGATTAAGCTTGAAGTAGCTTAAGAAGCAAGCTACCTAATCCTAATGAGTTATGGAAAGAGATAAGGATTAGGAAATATAGACTTATGTTAAACCTAATGAGTTTAGGAAGTTATGAGATATATATAAGGAGATGCTAATGTGTAGCATAACTTATGAGTTGTGAGAGCTTTAGTTTTTGAGATAGTTTTCTAAAGCATTGAGGATTAATAAGAAGAGTTCTTATTTACTTGTGTGTGATCTTACAATCAAGGTGTTCTCGATTTCTATACAAACATAGACATGAGCTATCATTGCAAACACAAACACATAACTTAAATTCAACCAAAACATGGTGTGCCTTTAGATTATAACATCTTTAGGATCTTGTTCTTGACCATTATCCCTGAGGAATCTGTAATTATAAAACCACGAGCAGACAAGAAAATAGCCAAAATTCAAAACACCACCAGTGACTAAAACCCAGTAAACATTATCAACTCTTCCGTGGTTAATATCATCCGGTAACCACGCAGTGGTCCTTTGGATCAGATCGATCAGAGCTGTGCTCAAATAAAACGTAATTCCAATCACTAGTGAGGTCAATGATGTCGCCGTGTTCCGTAACGACTCTGGGAATTCTCCATAGAATAATTCAATATGGGCCGGTAACTGAAAGGCTTCGCTTATTCCTAATATCACAAAAGGAGGAAACAGCCATAACACTGACATGAGATGCTCATTTTGAACTGTTTTCAGCCTTTTTGATTCCACAACCGCGGAGATCACCATGCTTAGGATTGTGAAAACATGGCCCATACCAATCTTTTGAAGCGGAGTCATGACCTTGTTGGTTAGCTTATGGTACATGGGATAAAAAAGCCAGTTGTTCATTATGATAAAGATGCATGAGAAGATGATTGCTATAACTTGGATAGATCCAGCCGAAACTTTGAAGTGAGGGCTAAGCACACGGTCCGTAACTAGAGCTTGGAGTACCATCAAGCTTGATTGCACAGCAATAGGAATGCTAACAAAGATGATGGATAGCCACAGAGGAAGAAGTCGAAGAACGGCTTTGAAATCTTCTACTTCCTGAACAGAGCATAGTCTCCATTTGTTATTAGTTGTGTCGCCACTCTCCCCTTTCGTCTTCAATGTTGCACGGTTAAAGAAGCTGCACATGTAATTTCTCTTTCTTTCAGTTCTGGTTTAAGTTTAATGAATTTTTCAAGCTTTTTTTGTTTTCACCTGAAACTCTGGGAGGGCACTACAGCAGAATTCTTGTTCTTTTGTCCGAGCCCATGGTGGTAATAATCTTCGTCTTTGGATGAGATAACAGCCTTTCTTTTCACTGTAGCAGCGACTATAACACGGACTAGACTTGTGAAGGGACTTCCCATAGGTTTGTTATGCTTGTAAAGTCTCTTCCCGGAGATGAAAAGGATAAAACTGATTAAATTAGCAGCAGCGCAGAGACCAAACCCGAGCTTCCAGCTAGCATTGTCCTGAGTATATACAATTGCTGTCGCGCTAATGATCGCGCCTGTATTTACCATGAGGAAGTAACAGTTGAAGAAGGTTCCTTGATCTTTAGGTTTCTCATATTGGTTTGCACCAGCAGATGCCAAAGCCACTCGTGTCTCAGCTGTTCCAGTAGTCACTAGAGCTAGGACTACATATATAATCCCAAGCTGGAGGTCTGATGGTGATTGGCATAGGATTGAGCCCGGTTCACACGGTCGAGGTCTCAAGTAGTCCGAAAATGCGATAAGAGTCAAAAGAGAGATGCCCTGAAAAAGACGTTTTGGAAATGGTGAGCCTTTTGTATAAATTGATAGTAGAGCCTCGATGAGTTTTGGATTTACGAGCAGAGAAATGAATGTAGAAGCCAAGATGATGGGAATGTCTCCGAAGAAAGAGTCGGCTAGAATGGCTGCAACAACAGGCAACATGGCAAGACATCCATTGAAAATATTTGAAATCTGAGCAGCAGCGATGCTCTTGATGTTGAATTCCTCGATCAAGAATACGATCAAGTTAAGTATCACCCCGAAAGAAGTTATGGACAGTCCTAACAACGTAACTGCACCATATATAACCAGTATCACCTGTCTATGCTTTTTTTGAGCCCAAGAACACAGAAAACATAGAGCATAAAAATAACAAAAATATATAAACACCAACCGATGATGAAGGGAAAAGTGATCCAGCCACCACGCTTGCTGCTTGGATCGCCAGAGTGTTGCACTTCTATGTCACCAGAGACTAAATCAGCCATGAAAGAAAGAACAATCAGGAGTTACTTCTGACTTATGTTTGTGTGTCTGCTGACGATGTAAAAGCCTTAACACTATATATAATCTCGAAATGCATGTCAACTTTTGCGTGGTGCAAGATTTGGTATAGATTTTGTTTGCTCTGATTATAAAATAGCTAGCCAAAATGTGAAATTTCATCTACTGTTGTCGTTTTCCAATATCACGTTGGTGGATATAATAAAAACTAAAAAAGATCTAGCCAGATCTTCAATAGTAGTATCCACTAATCATCTTTGTATAGTCTTTATGTCAATTCTGAAATTTTTTAAGAGTTTCCCGAGACTGATTTGATCAAGATTTGTGCTAAATTTTTTTATAGTCGTGTACTGATCACGAAAGTTGAAGCCTCCTTGATGGTTATGTATCTGTAAAAAAAAAAGAGAGTAAACGTTGCCTAGTATAAAATTATCGATAAAGTCTTTACCGTAAAGATATCATTTACTGACCCTGAATTTGATGAGTATCTGCGGTTTAATCTGTTGTTATCAAGGAAGAAGAAGATATAAGGTTAACTGAAAACGTGTACACCTTGACGAGTGAACGTTTTATTTTATGTTATTGAAATGATTTGGTAATGGTTTACATTTAGAAGCACCTAACCACGTTTTGACATTCTATCCTCTGTTGTATTAAAAATCAGGTGTGTTATAGAAAGTGAAAATGAGTTGACCAAATCTTCCATAGTGGTATCAGGAGGAAGATATATATATAACGTTATACAATGATAATTTTCTCCTTATGCCACCTATCATAATCAGTAAAAGTGTCGTGAGACTTAGTTGACCGAAACCAAAACTGTTATTTTTTTTGGTAAAATGTGAAAAGACCATCTGAGTTATTTTTCACTTTTTTAAGATACATTTTTTTAGTTACAGATTAGTCTCTCAACTTTAATTTGTTCTTAAATTTTACTTAAATAAACTATAAGAGCTAATATTACCAACTTACTTTAAAAGTTTTTATTTTTTTTATTCAATCAATTTAAAATATTAAATATAATAGAAACATGTTTTTCTTTTTTTTACTAATATTTAGATGAAACACAATTACATAAATAATATAAAAACCGAAAGACTTGATAAACATCAAACTAAATATAAAAAAAAACTTAGCACATCAAAAACTAACACTTAATAATCTAGTAAACCATTTCCAGATCCACTAAAATTGTTAAAATATTGTCCAAATGAAGTGGTTGCTTGAGAAGACTGTTGAGCTTGTTGTTTGTTCAGTTCTTTCTACTAAAATTCGATTTGCTCAGATTGAATGTATGCATGAACGTTAGGATCTTGTATGGAGTTCAAATCACGAAATAAAATTGTGTTCTCTTCTTTAAAACTTCCTTAAAGCATAATTCTTGTTTTGAATCTCCAAACGTTGATGCCTTTGTGCGCTTGTTTTCTCTAATTTCTCCAGTAGTTTTTTATTTTCTTCTCCAAGGTGTTAATAACAAGTGATGTTTGATCATCAATTTTTCTTTTGAGTTTGGCTTTTTTCACTCCAATTGGTTTCTTAGATCTACCCATTCTATCTTCTTCATCATCTAAATTTATAGAAAAAAATAGACAAACTTGGAGATTCTTGTGTAGCATAATCAGATGTAACATTTTCCAATTCTGGATTTGTATCTCCGAAACCACATGAGTTTGATACTTTTCTTGTGCATGTGTCACCATCTTTAAACTTTTCACAATTCTTTATAATGCTCCATACATGATCGAACTTCTAACCTCCTTTGTATTTTGGATCATCCAATACCATTAACTTGGCTTGTTTAAGCTGAATATCATTTTAAAACATTATTGCAAAGTAAGTAAAATATATATTACACAAACTAAACAACACTTACAATGTCATCAGTTGAAGCACCACTTGGACGTCTGTTTTCACATTGCGTGATGCATGCAATTTCTTTGTTGCTTTCTCAATAGTTTGAATTCGACAATGGATAGACTTTTTGTACGTTCACTCCAACTTGCATATTTTTCGTTCTCGTAAGCAGCTGCCACACGAGACCAGAATTAGTCGAACGACTGATAAACACCTTTGATTGGATCTTGAGATATTTCCATATATACTTGACATAAAAATCTATCTTCTTCATGAGTATTTCCAGCAGAACGTAACGGAATTTTGTAAACAAAGTTAAAATAAGATGTGGATGCAATAGAAAATATTATGATTCAGTGTTGTGAATGAAAATGTAGAACACAAAATGTTATTTATACACAATAAAGATTCTCAAATTTTTTTAATTTATAAGACATGATTTGATAATACAATGAAAAAGTTATTCAAAGATTCTCACATTTTTAACTTATTATGACATGATTTGATAATACAATGAAAAGTTTATTCAAAGATTTTCACATTTTTAATTTGTTATGACATGATTTGATAATTCAATAAAAAGGTGAATTTAAATATTTTCACATTTTTTATCAACTATGACTTGATTTGATAATACAATGAAAACGTGAATTTAAATCCTCACATTTTAAGCTTATTATGACATGATTTAATAATACAATGAAAAGTTTATTCAAAGATTCTCACTTTTTTTAATTTGTTATAATATGATTTGATAATGCAATTGATTCAAATATTCTTATATAATTTTATATTTTATGTCATGATTTGATAATGCAACGAAAAGGTGATTCAAAGATTCTCACAGTTTTCAATGTACTATGACATGATTTGATAATGCAATGAAAATGTGATTCAAAGATTCTCACATTTTTCAATCTACTATGGCATGACTTGATAGTGCAATGAAAAAGTGATTCAAAGATTCTCACATTTTTCAATCTAAAATAATATGATTTAATATTACAATAAAAGTGATTTCAAAATGATCTATATATAGTAGAAATCCTTGTTGGTTTTCACAAATTTAATTTTTACTTCACACACTCTAAGTTTCTTCTTTTAAAATGAATTGCAATTTTACAAAATTCACCTCTACATTTGAGTTCTTCTTCATCCTCTTCAGATGATGATGCTGAAAATGTAGAAATGATTAATAGTCATGAGCAAGAAGAATTGGCGAAACATTCTGCTATCGAAAATAACAATTTACAAAGCAGCCAGGTGATTCATGGAGGCTCAGTTCCTGGACGTTCTTTTATCCACCGAGATCGAGAAAGCGCACATTGAAGATTGTTCAACGACTATTTCTCAGAGAATCCAACTTACAACGACACCATGTTTCGTAGGAGATATCTTATGTCTCGTTCTTTATTCCTTTGTATTGTTAATGCTCTCGAAGACCATGACAACTACTTTAGACAGCGAAATGATACAACTGGAAGACTTGGTTTATCATCTCTTCAGAAAGCAACATCCGTCTTTCAGATGCTAGCTTATGGTTTGCCCGCTGATGCTACTGATGAATATATTGGCACAGCAATCGAAAGTATGAAAATATTTTCTCGGGCTATTGTGGAAATATTCTCAGATGAATACTTACGGTCATCAATACCTACCGATGTTTCAAGACTTCTGAAGATTGGTGAAGAGCGAGGCTTTCCGGGAATGTTGGGTAGTTTAGATTGCATGCACTGGAAGTGGAAAAATTGCCCGATCGCTTGGGCTGGACAATATGCAGGTCGTAGTGGATCACCAACTATAATTCTTGAAGCTGTTGCAGATTATGATCTTTGGATATGGCATGCATATTTCGGGATGCCGGGCAGCAATAATGATATCAATGTCTTGGAGTCTTCACATCTTTTCTCCAATCTCGCTCAAGGTATTGCACCTCCTCCTCATTATATCATTCAAGGCAAAGAATATAATATGAGTTATTATTTGGCCGACGATATATATCCAAAATGGTCTACCATAGTGCAAACTATTCATGAGCCAGTGGGTTCAAAGAAGAAATATTTTGCTACACAACGAGAAGCATGTCAAAAAGATGTGGAGCGTGCCTTTGGAGTTCCTCAATCACGCTTTGTAATTGTGAAAGGACCAGCTCGTTTTTGGAAAAAAGATGTGCTACATGACATAATGACTAAATGTATAATTCTAATAACATGATAATTGAATATGAGCGTGATCTTGATGCTCCAATTGAAGTTGGTGGAGAAGTTCCAGTTCTAGAGGTTGATATCGAAGAGCATGATAATATTCATTTTCAAAAAAAAATTGGCTCGATTTAGAAGAATTAAAGATCAAGAAGCACATTTCACTCTTCGAAACAATTTAATTCATCACATGTGGGAAAAATATATATTTCATGCTTCCTTATAAAATGTAGTGTTCTTGTGTAATTTATTTATGCTATGTGTTCTAATTATATTGTATGATAATGTTTATTTAATATTAATTAGCAATTGTGGTGAAATATTGTTAAAATAAAATAATTGGGTAAAATTAGTAAACTAGCAAAAGTAAAAGATGTTTTGATAAATAATGTTAAAAAAGAAAAATAATATATTTGAAATATTCCTTTTTGAAGAAAAAAGGAAGCAAACCATTGGAGAACATGCTTCTTCATTTTTTGAAGATCTTCATATTTTGAAGAAAAGAATGAAGTTTACCATTAAGTTGATTATACTATACTTTTCAGTTTTTGACAAAAATACAAAGATGACTAGAAGCGGATGAAATGAAACTAAACAACAAGCATACAACACATGACAGCTAAAACAGTAAACTAGAAGAGGAGCGGCCCGATGGTGGAAGGACAAGAGCTTAACGAGGCGATGGTGACCAAACAACACCGGTAAGATTAGAAGAGACAATCTGGTTACCACCAAATACCGAGAGATAGGGCGTCCTCAAACTCCAGAAAGCACAGCTCCTACAGCTTCCGAGTCGCTAAACCGCAACATACCGAGCCTAGAATCCACCCTGAACCCGCAAACCAACAAACCGACGATGCCGTCGTTCGGTAGAAATAACCAGAGATTACCGCCTCTAGCTCAAACCACCAAGACCATATACACCCATTTAACCAGAATACCCATATAGGTAAAACTGACCGGAAATGGACAAATCCTCCGATAAAACCTACGACCAAACCAGTAATTAGACCGTTGCCTAATTGAACCACCATCAACCTACCACGAACCTAACTCCTAAACCAGCAGCAAGCTTTAACCGAAACTGTTGTTGCAAGAACAAGAGAGAGAAATCGTTTAGAAGAACTGACTAAGTAGAAGAAGAATGAAAAGATACTTCCAATCAAAGGTTAGAACTTTAGATGACAACAGAAGACATGTTCTTCCATGGTTCATGTCATATAGTAATTAACCACATTGATTAGAGCAGCACTTGTGGCTTGTTTAGAAGCATATCCCGACCACCACCGAGGTAACTGAAGTTGTGGTGCTCCTATTAGACTCTGGGAATTCTTGATAGCACAAAGATACATTCCCTGGGAAGCTTCTCCTGCAAGCAAAAGATAAAAACCAAAAACATGATATCATTTTTTATCTCAGTTTTTGGAATGGAATGACACTCGAAATAAATTCTTTACTAATTCCGGTGCTTAGGATGTTGAGCGTGTGAGGAATTTTTTTGTTTTCTTTTAGTAATATGGATTGAGAAACCAATAGTTAACCATGATAAATAGACAAAAAGAAGATTTCGATATGACAGAAGAATGAGGTTCAAACCTATGGTCGGAGAGAGAATCAGATTGGCATGGATGAAGAATACTTATATAGTAGCTAAGAGAGAAAACCTATAGTTTATAGTATTCAACATAATTGAGACATGCATGCAGCATGCAGAGAGAACAAGTTTGAGAGGAAGAAGAAATAAAGCAAAATATATAAACTTTTCAGTGGCTACAAAGTGAAGATACTTTCACACAATTACAGAACACTAGAAGATACCGACAACAAATAACATGTTCTCTGTCTCTCTCACTCTTCATCTTATAAGATCATGAGGACAAAGTAGTAGAGTGTGAAACCGCAACATCTTTTTCGTGACCATCATCCTCGAGATTCCTGTATTTGTAAAGCCAAGAACACACGAGGAAATAGCCGAGATTCAAGACTCCTCCAATGACTAACACCCAGTAAACGTTGTCAACTCTTCCATGGTTTATGTCATCTGGTAACCACGCGGTGGTCCTCTGAATCAGATCGATCAGAGCAGTGCTTGTGTAAAAGCATATCCCAATCACCACCGATGTAATGGACGTTGCGGTGCTCCTCATAGACTCTGGGAACTCTTGATAGCACAGAGCTACATTCCCTGGGAAATGGAAAGCCTCTCCTGCAAGCACAAGCCAAAACCATGAACATGATTATTTTCTCAGTTCAAGTTGATAGATTGGTCTGAAAATCAGTTCCTTACCGATTCCTACTATGACTAGTGGAGGGAATAGCCATAGGACAGACATGTCAGCAATAGAAGATGACTCGAGGAAATGACCATTCTCTACTATCTTCAATCGCTTTGCTTCAACAATGGCAGTCACAGCCATGCTTAGAATGTTGAAAACATGGCCTATACCGACTTGTTGGAGCGGTGTGAGAAACTTCCCCGTTAACCTTTGGTAAAATGGGTAGAGAAGCCGATCGTTGACCATAATAAATAAGCAAGTGGAGAGAAGTGTGATGACTTGTAGAGAGCCTGCAGGGATTTTAAAGTTAGGACCAAGCCTCCGGTCCATCACTAGACCTTGAAGAACTGTTAAGCTTAGCTGCATCGCGATTGGAGTGCTCAAGAATATTATGGCTAACGCAAGAGGGATGATTCTTATGACTGCTTTGAAATCTTCCACTTGTTGAACGCTGCATAGTCTCCACGGATTGTGAACTGTGCCATCTGGTTTAACCTCGTCTTCTTGTTTCAACGCTGCACGGTTAAAGAACCTGCGTGTTTGAGAAATAAACAAAAAAATCATTAGAATGGCCTCTCAATGCTGCAATGAATGGAAACCAAGGAGGAGTTGGCCTAGTGGTTAAAACTATTGGATCACCTAGTAGGGGTTTAAGGGGTCATGGATTCAATTATCCTTGGGAAGGGTTTACTCTCCTAAGAAGAGTTATTTAACATTAATTTGGACCTCGCCCTAGGGAGGAGGTGTACGGGCTTTCGGGCACAGAACTTCCTAATCATTTCACAAAAAATAAAAATGCTACAATAAAACTGCTGTTCTCAAGGATGTTTTGTTACCTCAAACTATTTGTGGGCATTGAGAGTGATTCACTGTGGTAGTCCTTTTCGTTGGTGGAAACCACAGCTTTTCTTTTGAATACCGCGGCGAAAATGACGCGAAGTAGACTTGTGAAGGGACTTCCTAAGGGCTTGTCATGCTTGTAGAATCTTCTCCCTAAGATGAAAACCAAAAAGCTGAAGAAATTAGCAGCTACGCACAGACCAAACCCAAAGGTCCAGCTGACGTTGTCTTCAGAATACACAATGGCGGTTGCACTTATAGCTCCGGCTAGATACGTTGTGAAGAAAAACCAGTTGAAAAAGCTGCCTTGGTCTTTAGTTTTCTCGTACTGGTTCGCACCAGCGGTTGCTAAAGTAAACCGTGTCCCACCTGTTCCTATAGAGGCTAGAGTTATGGCCGTATAAAGAACACCGAGCTGGCTTTTCGAAGGTGATTGGCATAGGCTTGAAGCAGTGTCACAGGGGTTGGGTCTTAAGGAGTCAAGCGCAGCTGTTAGTGTCAGCAGAGATACGCCGACAAGAGCAACGAAAGCAGAAACTGAGATAACAGGGATGGTTCCAAAGAAAGAGTCAGCAGCAATGGCTCCAATGGCTGGAACCATACAGATGCAGCCACTGAAAATGTTGGTAATCTGAGCTGCTGCGATGCTCTTCACGTTGAATTCTTCAATCAGGTAGACGATCAAGTTTAGTAACCATCCCCACGCAGCTATTGTCAGGCCTAACAACGTCGCTGCACCATAGAAACATAGATACCTTTAAGGTTCTTGTCTAAGCTCTAATGGTTATGAGAAAGATGAAAACAGAATCTCTCACCTATCATAAATGGAAAGGTGATCCAACCTCCACCATGGCGTTTGGTGCTTGATGTTTGTGTTTCTGCATCACCTGCCATGTCTCTAAATCAAGTAGAGAGCTTCTACCTTTTTTTGTTTGTTTGTTTGTTTGTTATAAATGGCCTGAAATGCTGGAAGATATATATAAGCAATAATACACCAAAGACAATGTTTAAAGAAGATGACTTTCGATGGTGGTCACGATATTTTATTCCCCACGAGCAGCAGCCTCCAACAAGAAACGTTAAAAAAGAAAGTATAAAACACAAAGCGTTTCCTTTGATTTGAGGTGAGCCATCACTGTCAGCTTCGAACAGCATGTGTGAAGACAAACATTTTTATCCTATCTAACTTTTAATAAGTCAACACTAAATTGTCTTGTAATGGATATTGCTAACTTAATACCCATTTGCCAAATTATTTCCAATGATTTGGCCATACTTGCCTCAATAATGCGAGCAGCTACCTAGAGCCAAGATCATAAAAAAAATGCATTGAATATGAATAGACTACTAACCATACCATGATGGAACCCACTAATTTTGAGAACAGGAAAGTCAGGCTTGATGAGAGAATATTACAGAACTCTATACTATATTCCTTTTGTATGTGAAGAAAATATTTCATAGCTGGAGTACTTTTACATAAGAGCTACATGCACTCACTCACTAGCAGTAATACAATGTTAAACAAACAAGTAGGATTACACATGGAAAAAAAAGGTACATGAATAAAAGAACAAGCAAAGATGCTAGGGGGTAGCGATTCGGATTCGGTTGCTGCTCTTCTAAGCATATGTTGGATTGAGTGCAATGGCTTCCCTGTAGATCATCTCTTTTATCTGTTCCTCGTCTAGAGGTTGTTGTTCAAAGTCGAAAGAGAATGGCTTTAGACAGATTGGCTCATCATTCGGGTCGTGCAACTTGGCTAGGTAAGGGTGATTCAGAGCTTCTTCAACTACACATAGCAACAAGATAATACGTTTTAACTAACCATGATGATGAGAAGACAGAAACAGAGAACATGTATACGTTAATACGTATAATACACTTACCAGTGATTCTTTTGCTGGGGTCAAACGTCAACATTCTGTCAACTAGATCAATGGCCAACGGGTTAACATGAGAGAACAGTTTAGCTAACGGCTGGCGAGGGAAGTTGGGAAGTTGCCGGATGTATCTTTTGGCATCCTCGTTGTGTGTAAAACCGAGATCTGATTCTGTCGGTGTGCCAAGCAACTGCAAGATTCACATATTCATTACATATTACAAAACAGGCCAGATCTTGAATCCATGCTAAAAAGAATATGTATTTTTGCTTGTTTACCTCTGTCAATAAGCGCATCTGATGGACATGGTCTTTACCAGGGAACAAAGGCTTTCTGTTCATGAGCTCCATGAAGATACAACCAACAGACCAAACATCAATAGCAGCAGTGTAATCGGATGAGTTCAGCAGAAGCTCAGGTGCTCTATACCATCTGGTAACAACATACTCAGTCATAAACTCGTTCTCTGAAGTGGGTCTAGCAAGACCAAAATCACAGATCTTTAAATCGCAGTTGGCGTTCAGGAGAAGATTGCTAGGCTTTAGATCCCTGTGGATAACTTTAGCCGAGTGGATGTACTTGAGCCCTCGAAGAAGCTGGTACAAGAAGTACTGTTTCAAGAAGATTCATGTCAGTCTCATGTTTCTTGAAACAAATTATTAATCTTCAAAAAAAAAAAACAAAAAAAAAAGAGGAGTTTTATTACCTGACAGTGTTCCTCAGACAAGCCCTGGTTGGATCTGATGATTTGATGAAGATCAGTGTCCATTAACTCAGTGGCGATATAAACATCACTGAACTGTCTTCTAAGTGGTGGAGGAACCACATCTCTTATAGCTATGATCTGTAATAAAAACAACCGTATTAATATAATTATTCATCTAATTTCTGCAGATATTTTTTTAAAGAAAAAATAACAAACGTTTTCATGATCGAGATGACGAAGAAGCTTGATCTCGCGAAGTGTACGCTTGGCGTCCATGTGATTATCGAAGGCGTTGGCTATCTTCTTCATCGCCACTAGCTCGTTCGTCTCCGAATCCAACACAGAGCTTCACCAATCCCAATTTACAAACAAAATATCAAAACTCCGATCTCTCCAGAAATTAAGAAGATCAACAGATCAGCGAACATACCAAACGATGCCGTATGCGCCTCGACCGATTGGAACAATCGGAGGACGGTACTTGGATGTGACCTCGAATAAACTACCGAAGATATCGTAGCTTATGAACTGTCCTCCGTGCGTCTGCACCGCCGGAAAATCAGGATATTGGCCGCCGGCGTTGTTCATCGCGATAAGTCAACTTCAAAGCTTGACTTGTTGTGTGTTTGAGGTGTAGTGAATCTGAAGGTATTGTGTGAGACTCCTTTATATATATAATTATATTACAGTTAGATGAGGGACTGAAATGAGAAGACGAGTTTCAGATGAGTTTTCGCGGTAACTGCGCGGAAGAAGAAGGGAGATGGGAAGATTGTGTGGATGAGATTTGAGCCGCCTCAGATCGACGGTTGCTGTTCGGTTTTGACTTCGTCAACGGTCTTCCTCCCGACGTCCTTTACAGTTCTACTTCTATCTCTCTCTGCCCATTGCTGTTTTTCTAATATTTTTTTTTGAAGGCTGTAAAGTTTTTATTTTTATGTATTTCTTCAATGTTTATTTAAATATATAAATTAGGTGGGTTTTAAGAGCATGTGCAACGTGGGTGTTCACTAATTTGTCAATTTCATATATCTGAGTAGATTTTTTATACCAAAAATCAAATAAATACGTTGTTATATATTCGTTTAGAAACTAACATATATTTTAAGCTTACTTCTTTTCGAGATTATCAAAAACTGTTTTTTTTTTTACAAAATCGAACATTAATATCACGTGTGGTTTACGAAAACCAATCATTTTACTAACATATCTTCATTACGTGTTTTAATTCACTACTAGTTTCTTTTCTTTCTTTTTTTTGTTCAAAAATTCACTACCAGTTTCTTTGAAGCTTTTTCTAAGAACTTTTTTTTATTTCACTTTCTCCAGTATGTTAGGCAGCATGATAATGGAGAAATCATATACCGCAGACAGATTATACTTACATTTTTTGTAACTAAACTTTTATTTTTTCTTGGTCATAAGCCAATAACTAACTTATAACCAAAAGTCAAAAGGAAAAAAATGTAACAAATAATTGATGAAAACCTCAAGTTTATTCAAACCGCCAAAGGAGCATATAATATATATATATAGGGAGGGTATTTTATTCGTTAATTTTGACTCGATTCGATATTCATTTATGGATATCCGTAATTTTTTTAAGCAAACAAATATTTAAAACCATTTTTATATATTATTGGAGAAGTAGTTGTTAAAAAAAAGTTACTTTCTTATGTGTCACATTCACGTTAATTCTTACAATGATTATTTAAAAATATATTCTTAATAAATTAAAATATTACATATAATTATTATCATTTTAATTTTATTTTATAATTTTTATCAACTAAAAAAAAAGCTGGCTACAAAAACTTATTAGACACCATTGCCCTATGCCTATATTGCATTTGCGGGTAAAAGAGTAATTGAACAAATAAATTTTAATTTTCTCTTTCTATTTTCCCAAATAAAATATATAATAAAAACGAAATATTAAAATAAAAACGAAATATTTATTTACAAAAGGAAAATATATTTTATAAACATATGAGCATGAAAATATCTCTATAATATTATTTGAGAAGTTAGTTTCTTATGTGTCGCTTTCACATCGACTCTCACGATGGTTGATTACACTAATACCCTTAATGTATTACAAATATTAAATACTATTATTTATTTTTTAGTTTAGTTTCCTTTTAAATTTTTTCCAAAAACATATACATATAATACAAAAGGAACATTTTTATAAAGTTCAAAACAAAATTGAAAACGAAAATGTATGTATATATAATATGATTTCAAAAAAAAAAAGCAAAGTTCACAAAATAGTAATATTACATTTAAAAAATATGTTTAAATAACATAAAATATACTTTTCAAGTAATAAAATATTTTCTTTATATCTATATTTTCTTAGATGAAGAATATAAATTTGTATATAATGTGATTTCATTAAAAACAATTTACATAGGTAATCTTGATATTAGAAAAAGAAATAACATTTCTTTAAAACATAATTTAAAACAATATAAAAAAATTCAAAGTAATAGTAATATTTTTCTATATCTATCTATTTTCTTAGATGATTACATAAAATAATTAAGTAACATAAACTGATATATGTTTAACTGACTAAAAATAGTTTATAATTAGTATTATTGAAGTGTTTTATTTATTTTTTATATATTTTGTTGACTATAATATCTTTCAATTACAGCAAAAAAAATATCGATAAATTATATTTTACTTATATAATATTATTTTCAAATAAAATCACAATTATTTTTACTGCTTATTTTTAAGAGATATTAAAAAACAAAAACAAAATTACAAATAAAAATATTTTGATCAAATAGTTGCAAAATAGTTTAATGAGATAGATATATTATATTTTATCATTATTAAAGTTATTTGTTTTCTTACTATTAAATTTTCTTTTAAATTTTATGTTTTATGTTTGTGGAACTTAATATAACCATAATCAAAATACCAAAGCAAATCTGAATTCTCATTTTTAATATTGTTTAAAATAAATTTTTCATTCAATAAATCAAAGGCATAAAGTTATTTAGATTTAATAAAATATTTTAAGTATTGTAAATATTAATATGTGTTCACGAGCTTCCAAAAATGTATCACCTACTTATATATCACCTACTTATGTATGTAACTTCCTATTGAGCATCACTTTATTTTATAATATATTTTTGAAAACATCAAAATATAATTTGATAAATATTATGAAAATACATGCACATTTAAACGATAAATAAAATTGATTTGATTTGACTTAGTTATAATAAAAAATAATTATATTTTATTTGAATTTGAAAGAATATATGTAACTCAATATATTCACAACATGAGTGATTAGACTAATCTAACTTATATAAAAAAAATCATAGATTTAACTACGATAAGAATATATAATTTTATAACAATAGTAATTTATTTTATAAATGGAAATCATAGGACAACTCAAAACATATTACAATGAAAATAAAATATTAACCAATTGTTACAATTTAGTTTTTTTCTAAAATTTATTTATATGCATGAGACTTCATAATATTATCGTTATCTTAATTTATGTAATTTGGAATCAAACACTTTAGTTTATTTTTTTATTTTATTCTAAGCACAATATATTTGAAGTTATACATAATCTTCATAAAATATATTTGCATAGTTAAGACAACAACCACCTAAATGCAAATAAGAAATTAAGAAAAATTTTAATATACTTAGAATAAAAAATATTACAGTTGAATTCAGAGATGCAATCCAAATTACCCAAATGATAACTAAAATGACTATAAAAACAACAAAACCGATTAAATATAACATATGTAATATCATATGTATTATTAAAGTTATATAATATTATAAATATAAATGATGCATACAAATTATAAATTAATTTAAAATTAAAAGTAAATAGCAATCAACTATTATAGTATATTTACTTCACAAATATTTATACACGTGCATGAGCACGGGAAAATCACCTAGTACTTTATATATATAATGTAATTTCATAAAAATGAAAGTTTACAAAAAGCAAGCTTGAAATTAAAAAGGAAATAATAATCTCTTTAAAATATACTCTTAAACAACATAAGATATGTTCTAAAAGTAAGAAAATATTTTCTTTATATCAAATCTATTTTATCATATGATTAAAAGATATTTTTTAAGTATATAAAAGATATTTGGCAGATCTTAATTGGCCAAATGACTTGCGATTTAGTATCTATCTATCTATAATAATAAAGTACAAGAGAAATATACCACAATGTGTCACCTCACCCCTCATATCCCCTTTTTCGACACATGTCGAGCAGAGAGACAACTTCTTATTCTTTCATTTGTTCGTTTAGTGCAAAACATTGATGGGCTTTAGTTATTTTTGGGTCCTTCCTACTTTCATAATTGTGGTCCGCTTTGGTAGTAAATCAGTTTTCTCTTCTCCTTCCTCTTCGACCCATAACCTTATCGTTTGCCATGGTCTCCGATTAGATTTTTTGTAACGTTTTCTCTTTTTTTAAACACCTGCTTTAATTCAGCCATAAAACTCCACCTCACCTCTCCTCCCACTTCGCCTCATTTATTCAGGTTCACAAACGGTTTCTGTAACATATACAAGCTCGACCTATAAATAAGTCTTCTGAAATCGATGAAGACCTACACCGTACAAATATCTTACAGCCTAACCATCTCACGCATCACCATTATCTGCTTTAATCATTCCAAAAAGTGTTTCCCTTGCCGTTTCTTAATATTTGTTTGCTCTTATGGTGCATCTAAATCTGAACATAGCAGATTATTATTAAATTAAAAAAAAAACAGTTTTACGTTCAAATTTGTTTATTTTTGAGAATTGACTTAAGAGATTAATCTTGCGCTCCATTATACCAATGGTAAAATTTCTCTTATAATAGGATAAATAAATCTATTATACGAATGTCACCATTGGAACATCGCCTCATCTCTAAAAACAGTTTCAAGGAGATATATCCCAAAAACTCGCAGCCAAAAAAATGACAGCAACAAAGATAGCTATTGTGAGAAGCAGTTGAATCTGAATCAATTGATTATGTACATTCTATAAGAACACAACAAAGTCAGAGACTCAGAGTTTCTACTTGAAACAAGAATAATATAACACCAAAACTGGATTTAAGTTTGCCTTATCGACTTAGTGTTGCATATCATTGTCAATACACTCTTTCAGCTACAACGAAAACATAATAATAATAAAATGTTAAGCCTCCAAATAAAAACATAAAAGATTTTATAATTTAGGCAATGATATATTGATGAGTAGACCATTATCCTTTACAACACAGTTATCTTTACGATACAACTATTTATCACTAATCCTCAAGTAAACAATCTCATTACATGCCACAACTGTTTAAATAAACAAGAATAAAGCGTAAGTTGCAAGATTAAAGAGTCTCCGAATTAGAAAAAGATTTTACTAAATACATATTCAACAAATTATAATAAATTTAATTTATTAATGTATACTAAATATTTTACATAAGTAATTTTTAAATATTATAGAAGTCATTTTTAACTAAAATAATAAATGTACCCTTTTATAAATTAAAAATCTAATATAAACTGAAACAAACATATATTATAAAACATCATTTGTTGTTACATAATATGTACTAATTATTATTTATGACATTGTTGAAACTATTTGTCTATTATTTTAAAAATTAAATTTTATAATTTTATCACATTATATTTGATTTTCAATGATTTGGCTTGGAGTTGGTATATTAATTTATTTTTGTGAAAAATAGTTATTGTAATAATATGAAATTAGTACTTTATATTTTTTTTCAACTATATGGAACTAATTATTGAAAAATCTGATACTCTTAGGAAAAAGTAGCTATTCTTACTTTATATTTTTTTTCAACTATATGAAATTGAAATAGAAATCAAACAAAAAATATAAATTATTTTATTTTCCTTAATTTTTTATTTAATAATTTTGTGTTCTCTAACAAAAATATTGTTAGTGGTCAACTCAAACGAACAAAATAAAATTTACGATATGCGAAGACTAATAAACAAGAAGCCGAGAACTTCTACAAACAACATGTGAGGGCTAATAAACAAGGTAGTGAAGAACATGATTAGTTCACTCCAGTACAAGCCAAATCATAAGATGGAAGGGTTATTAAGAAGATGGTTTGAAGTAACAACTTATAAGTAGTTTTTACATCTACAGAAGAGTTTTCAGTTATTAAAAAGGTCTGATTTGTATATAACATTCTTTTGATAGTTCAATAAATTTGAAATCTCATCAAAAAAAATTACCATATGATCTTAGAATAAAAACAGATTATATTTATTATTTTAAATATAAAATAAAATTTCAATGATTTATAATATTTAAATATAAATAGTTTTAGTGTAAACTCACCCGTCCGTAGGGCGGACCAACCCCTAGTATAAAATATAATTTTAAGTAATTTAGGGATACTGAAAGTCCAAATGGATCAACATAATAAGGATACAATAGGGCTGATATCTTATTATATAAAATTTGGTTTTTCAAAGTTGCTAATTAACATGATCGCGACACATGACAATTATATATTTTAAGATTGTGACATGTGTTAATCTATCTCATAATTAAAAATTAATTAAAAATATTATTTAATAGTCTTATTATTATTATTATTATTATTATTATTATTTATATAAAGCTTAGTTTTTTTAAGTTGTTAATTAACATGGGAAATTACAACAAATACCACATTCATAGTACTACTTTTCATGTTTGCACTAACTACTTTTACCCTCATTTTTAATGAAGGGTAAAAGACACTTATACACTCCTAGGGTTAACTAATCTAGACTTAGGGTTTAGAGTTAAGGGTGGGGTAGGGTTTTTGGAATGTGAAATTTAGGATTCTAATAAATATATAAATAAATACTTAAAAATTTTAAAAATAGTTTCAAACACAATTTTCGATTTTCAAAAAGAAATTTGAAAAATATATAAAAAAAATTCGAAAAATAAAATTATAAAAAAGTTCGAATTTGAAAAAGTATAATTCGAAAACATAAAAAAATATTATTTTCTATTTTTTTTTATTTAAATAATGTTTTATTTTATATATATAGATAACACATGAATAAGAGTCTTCTGCCACTTAACAAAGAACATATTTTTGAAAATGTCACGTTAGTGGTGGTAAAATGAAAAGTGGTACCATGAAAGTGGTAAACATAAAATTTTTCCAATTAACATTATTTTGACACATGTTAGTTATATATTTAAAAATGTGATATGTATTAAATAAAATATATGTACTAAAATAATAAAAACAATTTTTCTTAAAAATTAATTATAAATACTATTTAATAGTCTTATTATTATTTTTATTATTATTATTTATTATAATGTTTTAAAGGATACTAAAGATAGATAATTATAAAATAAAAATATTAACTTTTAAGGAAACAATGTTAAACAAAAACGAATTGTAAAATCATTCTTATTATAAATTATTTAATAAAAAAATGAAGAAAAACTAACTTTAAAATAAGTAATATTACTTTTTTAAAAGCCTAATTAAAAGAAAATTGTAAAAGTACTCTTATTATTTTCTTATAAGTAACTAACTTTCTTTTTTTAATAGATAATTGTATGTTAAAAAATTATGACCAAAAATAGCTACAAATATTTCACATCTATATTTAGGTTTTAAGCTTTCATATATTATTTTTACAAAACACAATAGTATTTACATGAAAAGTATTACTTGAGTATTTTCTTTTAATTTCTTGATACAACTCAATTTTTTTATTATTATTATTACATCTTATGATGCTAACATAACTTTTAGTTTTGATGTTGTTGTCGTACATAAGTATGTGTGAATATGATGAATATGTGTTTGTACGTATAAGACTGAATATATAAAAAAATCTAAACATAATTTTTTTATTAAAATAGAATATTTGTATAAAATCTAAAAGAAAAACTAATTATAAAATAATAATTTCATTTTAAAAAGTTTAAATAGAATAAAAATGTAAAGATAATCTTATTTTTCTTATAATTAACTAAATTTACTTTCTAATAATTTTGTGTTAAAAATATAAACCAAAATTAACTTCAAATATTTTAATCCAAGTTATTTCTATTTCTTTACACAGTGTGACTAGTATGTCGTTGGCCAAGATGATATTGTTATGGAAGATTTGGAAATTTTGTACTCAAGACTCTCCCAATTCTGATGACAATGGTGGGTTTCTTTTGATCATGTCGATGATTTTGTGGTGATTTCGGTATGGGCCTTTGATATTCGGTTCCGATAATGATGCGATGCTTCTCTCCTTCGGGATGAGTATTTCTCCGACACAAGCTTTCCGGTACCGGTGGTTTAGTGATGGTCTTTGTCCTCCAATTTCCAAAATTGATGGCTTCTTATTAAGGGCAGTTGGGGTATGTCTATATCTTCAATCTGTTGGTTTTGTTTCGTCAGTCTACTGGCATGATGATTTACTTAGATTCCAATCGAATGTTTTTACAAAGCCGCCATGGCCACCTCCGTTGAAGATGGTGCTGTTTTGTAAACCACTTATTATGGTTTTGTTTTCATCAACGATCTTGCCTGGTAGATTAAAGAGGAGCCTGCCATTTATTTCATATCTTACTATGGGTTCGATGGTTCTTTTGGAGTTAGTAAGGTCCGTGATGAATCTGTTTATGGTTTCTCGAACCATTATAAAGACCAAGGAGTCTGATAATGAGGAAGCAACGGCACCGGAGTATAATAGGAAGGTTTTTATGATTTTCTCAAAAGGATTTGTCAATTCTGAAACAGAAGCAGCATTAAGGAGCCACAAGATGTTCCCACAACAAAATAAATTGAAGATTCAGCTATATTGGGTTCAAAGCAAAATAATATTATCTCCATGGACAATTACAACAAAACATGTTATCTCCTGCAGCGAGAGTGTTTGGAACAGATCGCGATGTAACAGATGGATCGCATCGAAAGATCTATTAAAAGAAAAAAAGGCATCTACTCAAAAGGAATGAGAACCGAAAGATAGATCTTACAAGACCAAGAACAAAGTGGAGGAAAGTTAGCGAATCAGCCTATCCTACGAATACGTTAGGAAGCATCGTGTTATTGCTTTCTCTGTTAAAAGTTCTTCTTAACAATATGTTTACTGTAGTTTATGTTTCATGTAATCTATTACATTGATTTGAAATCAATAAAGTAAGATGTTATAAAAAAAAAAGAGATTTCTAAAATATATATATATATATATATTCTTAACCAATTAATATTTTTTTTTTAATCTTGACCATAGGAAATTGTAAAATTTTATTTAATAGTAATTTTAACTAAAAATAATTTTAACTAAAAACATGATAGTAACAATTATTTAATTAACAAGAATTTTTTAAAAAATATTAGTGATATTGAAAAACTAATTTTGAAAATGACAAGTTTTTAAAATAGTTAATATTAACTGCAAATAATTATTTGATAGAAATTTTATATTTTTTAAACCCTAGGCAAAATATAATTGTAAAAGATAATGTAATATTAATTTTGTTTTCTAAAATCCTAAAAAACTGTAAAAGAATATTTGATAGTTGTTTTCATTTTTAATAAAAAAAAAATTTAAACAAAAGAAATTTGTATCATATTTTTAAGTCCTAAAAAATTTATTTGATAATATTTTTAAGAGAGTATTTGATGATGAACATGATACTAAAAATTATTTATTTTACAAAAGAAGTGTAAAATTAGTATTGATACGAATTGTAGAAATATTAATTTTAAAATTATTTATTAATAACTAAAATAATTATTTGATAGCAATTTCTATTTTTCTGAAATTCGAAAAAAAGATAATTGTAATAGGTTATATGACAGTAGTTTTCCTTTTCTAAAATCTTTAAAAAATTTGAAAAAGAATATTTAAGATTTTTATTGTAAATAAAAAGAAGATTTATAAAATAAAATGTTTTCCTTTTTATAAAATCCTAACAAAATAAAATTTAAAGACTTATTTAATAAAACATTAAATTATTACATAAGAACATGTATAACGTTGTCATTGACTCGATTGGTGTATTTGATTTTCATTTCTTTTTAATTTTCATTCATTTTCTTATTTCGGGGTGTGTTGAGTTTAAACGTTTAGGTATAGTATTTTCTCTACTCTTAAGTACAAAGTTTATAACAATTCATCAATGCAGCATAATTATAAAATACAAATATTAACTTGAACTTATGTGTGAAAACGAGTTTTAATTATAAAACTAGATTTTGACCCGCGCTTTAAAAGCGCGGGATTACTTTTTGTTAACAAATTTAATAACCCGTATGTATGTTCACTAATATGTTTAGATCTAGCTGTTTGGTTTTCGGTTCAGTTCCAAATTTTCTTTTTTTCTTGTTTTCGATTTGGTCTCGGTTCGATAATGGGTTTTAGTTTTTGGTTCAAGAGATATATGAACCGTTCATTTATTTATGAATTTGTTTTTTTGTTTTGGTTTTGGTTTTGGTTTGGTTATTTTGTTTTCAGTTTTGTTCGGATAACAATGTTCGATTGTGGTTTTGACCAGCGCTTTAAAAGCACGGGATTTATCTTTAGTAAATTTTATAATATATTATAGTTTATTGATTATTATATGTATTTTAAATTTGAACTAAAAGAAGTAAATGATATGTTTTATTAGATGTGTAAAATATGAAAGGGCAAAATTTTGTATTACTATATTATATCAATTTTATATCATTATGTGAGCCATAAATTTGTGGCTTTTTATCTTATAAATATTACAAAACTTTGATAAAGTTATTTCACATATATCACCAAGTTGTTTGGTTTACTAAGTTTCAAAATCTATTATATTAAAATTGAGAACAAATCGTTGTTGTTAAAATCGTTACTATTAATATGGGTTTACTGTTTAATGTTTTTTTTAACGTCTGATTAATTATGCTATTACAATGATGAGAATATTACATAGATGATTTTACAGCCGACAATTCTATCACCTTGTGAGAATACACGCCTGACTGCATCACTCCAAGCCGTCCTATGAGATTCATGTTCGATGGTACGACATGCACCAAACTGAAGATCTGTTGTAACATATTTCTCCATAATCTGCATAATTTGGTATTTTCTGGGGTTTAAACCCCAAACCTGCGGGTGTAGAATCATTAATGAACACTTAATCAAATTACTGGACCAAATGGGCTTCCACATGTTTAATGTTTTGTCAGGTACTAAATATTATTTATAAAAAAATATTACCAATCTCTATGGGTTTTTCATATAGTATACTACATCGAAATAGAATATCAAAGTTGTTGGTTAGTTGTTTATTTTTGGATTATATGGATATTCAATTGGATTTATTTGGTTAAATAAATATATGAATTTTTATTAATTGTTAATTTCATTTATAACAATATTTTGGTTTTTAATCTACTCATAAAGTCGTTAATTATATATTCTGGAATTGTAGAGAAATATTGAAAGTATTTAAACTATTTTAAAAAGTATAATTAATTTTCATAATTTATTTTCTATATATATTTTAGATTTATATTGGTATAATAGCAAATCTGAAATGTGGGTTAATTAGTAATCTGTTTCTGGACTAATATTAGCGATATTAAGATTAGTTAATAGTTTCTGCATGTTTGTTAATCACAAATGATAAAAGTATTTTCTTTTTGGAAATATGTATTGATAAAGTAATCATTATAGATATAAATAAATATAAAACGGTTTATATTTAAATGTAATATTCTAAAATGTGTGATGCATGAATTTTCAACATCGTAAAATTTCATATTGTTACATTTGATAAAATTAAAAATTTTGGTTGATTTCTAAAACTGATAGTATCTTTTAAAAAAAATTAAGAGTGCTCATAGGATTGATCTTTGTTTGGGGAATATGAACATATTTTTTTTCAAAATCTAACCATATACCAAAACAATAGCGATATATATCTTCCTATATATTAGGAATATTTTATGGTTAATTAGGAATCTTACTAATTTTTAATTATTATGTTAATATTTCTAAAATTGATTGTTTTGAATATACAGTTAAATATTGGTTACTACAATAAAATCTCTTGGCATAGTGTCATTGATAATATATGGCTAAATCTCATAACGAACTGGTATTACAACAGAGTCAAAGTGCATAATCTCACTATTAAAAAGCTACGTAAATCCAATGAAAAAAGTAATCATAGTACTCTGCAACCACCATCTACCAATTTTATTCGAAATTTTAAAATTACAGACCAAGGAACAACTGGTTCATTTCCCAGCTCACTTAACTCCTTCATTCATGTGATGGTTTTGGCTTAAGCACCTTCTTAAAATGTATTTCACTTGACCGAATGAATGAAACCAAAAGCTTTATAACCCCATTCATAAGATACCATATATGAGAACTCAAAAAGACCAACTCCATTCTGCATTGTTTGATAAGTAAAGGCCACAATACCATAAGCTAGAGCAGACCTTAAAGCGACAACTCCAATAACTTCCATACCGAGAATCCCTATACATCACCCACCCCATAACTATATTTTTACCAGCAACTACAATACATATATATGTTCCGTTCAAAAATAAAAATCCATAACCATAACTGACCTCATATGATTCCTTTAGAGAACCAATAATCATATTGAATCATTAAAACGCCATTCCTTTAGAGAACCCAGAATCATCACCTCGTATGATTTGTTTAGAGAACCCAGAATCATCACCATTTGTGTATAACCAGAGTACGATCATGATACATCTCCATCATTCTTTCCCAAAAGTAGCCAGATCATAGATCTTTGATTTCCTGTTAAAGAAACCCAACCCTTATGATTCCTCGCAATAAAACGTGTAGCATTTAGTGAACTATGAATCTTCCTTCCTTAGTTTTTGAAAACTGTGATCTTACAACTTTTTTTTTTGATTTCACAATTAAAATGTCCATATTTTCAAAGAATTGATCGATAAACTCCTCTATCTTCCTTGACTCCTTTCCGAAAATCTCTAATGAGATCCTGGTAATCCCATAGATATATCCTCAATCGTAACTCATTTTTCCATTATACCACATCTCGTGAAACCCAAATTAAACATTTTCACCATCTTCTTCATAATCAGAATGACTGGAGGACAAAACATGTGATAATGAGCCATAGGAACCGACACAATAATCAGATCTAGGCTAAGTTCGACTCTCATCTTCAGAATTTCAAAATCGCTATTCCTATCGCCTTTCCGCTGTTTTAGGTTTATTTTTTTCTTTCTAGCAACACAGAGTAAAAAAAATACTTAGTCATGGTAAATTAATTAAACTAAAAGAAAAAAGATTCTAAATATTTAATTAAAAGCATAGGTTTAAATAATCAAGTGGCAGAGATCTGTAAATACTTCAAAACTCCAAGGGGGCTTCAAAAAAGGCCTTTCAGTTTTAATAGTATTGATAAATCTCAAACAATATATAGAAAAAAACTATATTAAAATAATTTATTATTTTATGGTTTTTATTAAATTAAAACATCTTGATTATGTACATTCTATAAGAACACAACAAAGTCAGAGACTCAGAGTTTCTACTTGAAACAAGAATAATATAACACCAAAACTGGATTTAAGTTTGCCTTATCGACTTAGTGTTGCATATCATTGTCAATACACTCTTTCAGCTACAACGAAAACATAATAATAATAAAATGTTAAGCCTCCAAATAAAAACATAAAAGATTTTATAATTTAGGCAATGATATATTGATGAGTAGACCATTATCCTTTACAACACAGTTATCTTTACGATACAACTATTTATCACTAATCCTCAAGTAAACAATCTCATTACATGCCACAACGGTTTAAATAAACAAGAATAAAGCGTAAGTTGCAAGATTAAAGAGTCTCCGAATTAGAAAAAGATTTTACTAAATACATATTCAACAAATTATAATAAATTTAAATTATTAATGTATACTAAATATTTTACATAAGTAATTTTTAAATATTATAGAAGTCATTTTTAACTAAAATAATAAATGTACCCTTTTATAAATTAAAAATCTAATATAAACTGAAACAAACATATATTATAAAACATCATTTGTTGTTACATAATATGTACTAATTATTATTTATGACATTGTTGAAACTATTTGTCTATTATTTTAAAAATTAAATTTTATAATTTTATCACATTATATTTGATTTTCAATGATTTGGCTTGGAGTTGGTATATTAATTTATTTTTGTGAAAAATAGTTATTGTAATAATATGAAATTAGTACTTTATATTTTTTTTCAACTATATGGAACTAATTATTGAAAAATCTGATACTCTTAGGAAAAAGTAGCTATTCTTACTTTATATTTTTTTCAACTATATGAAATTGAAATAGAAATCAAACAAAAAATACAAATTATTTTATTTTCCTTAATTTTTTATTTAATAATTTTGTGTTCTCTAACAAAAATATTGTTAGTGGTCAACTCAAACGAACAAAATAAAATTTACGATATGCGAAGACTAATAAACAAGAAGCCGAGAACTTCTACAAACAACATGTGAGGGCTAATAAACAAGGTAGTGAAGAACATGATTAGTTCACTCCAGTACAAGCCAAATCATAAGATGGAAGGGTTATTAAGAAGATGGTTTGAAGTAACAACTTATGAGTAGTTTTTACATCTACAGAAGAGTTTTCAGTTATTAAAAATGTCTGATTTGTATATAACATTCTTTTGATAGTTCAATAAATTTGAAATCTCATCAAAAAAAATTACCATATGATCTTAGAATAAAAACAGATTATATTTATTATTTTAAATATAAAATAAAATTTCAATGATTTATAATATTTAAATATAAATAGTTTTAATGTAAACTCACCCGTCCGTAGGGCGGACCAACCCCTAGTATAAAATATAATTTTAAGTAATTTAGGGATACTGAAAGTCCAAATGGATCAACATAATAAGGATACAATAGGGCTGATATCTTATTATATAAAATTTGGTTTTTCAAAGTTGCTAATTAACATGATCGCGACACATGACAATTATATATTTTAAGATTGTGACATGTGTTAATCTATCTCATAATTAAAAATTAATTAAAAATATTATTTAATAGTCTTATTATTATTATTATTATTATTATTATTATTTATATAAAGCTTAGTTTTTTAAAGTTGTTAATTAACATGGGAAATTACAACAAATACCACATTCATAGTACTACTTTTCATGTTTGCACTAACTACTTTTACCCTCACTTTTAATGAAGGGTAAAAGACACTTATACACTCATAGGGTTAACTAATCTAGACTTAGGGTTTAGAGTTAAGGGTGGGGTAGGGTTTTTGGAATGTGAAATTTAGGATTCTAATAAATATATAAATAAATACTTAAAAATTTTAAAAATAGTTTCAAACACAATTTTCGATTTTCAAAAAGAAATTTGAAAAATATATAAAAAAAAATTCGAAAAATAAAATTATAAAAAAGTTTGAATTTGAAAAAGTATAATTCGAAAACATAAAAAAATATTATTTTCTATTTTTTTTATTTAAATAATGTTTTATTTTATATATATAGATAACACATGAATAAGAGTCTTCTGCCACTTAACAAAGAACATATTTTTGAAAATGTCACGTTAGTGGTGGTAAAATGAAAAGTGGTACCATGAAAGTGGTAAACATAAAATTTTTCCAATTAACATTATTTTGACACATGTTAGTTATATATTTAAAAATGTGATATGTATTAAATAAAATATATGTACTAAAATAATAAAAACAATTTTTCTTAAAAATTAATTATAAATACTATTTAATAGTCTTATTATTATTTTTATTATTATTATTTATTATAATGTTTTAAAGGATACTAAAGATAGATAATTATAAAATAAAAATATTAACTTTTAAGGAAAAAATGTTAAACAAAAACGAATTGTAAAATCACTCTTATTATAAATTATTTAATAAAAAAATGAAGAAAAACTAACTTTAAAATAAGTAATATTACTTTTTTAAAAGCCTAATTAAAAGAAAATTGTAAAAGTACTCTTATTATTTTCTTATAAGTAACTAACTTTCTTTTTTTAATAGATAATTGTATGTTAAAAAATTATGACCAAAAATAGCTACAAATATTTCACATCTATATTTAGGTTTTAAGCTTTCATATATTATTTTTACAAAACACAATAGTATTTACATGAAAAGTATTACTTGAGTATTTTCTTTTAATTTCTTGATACAACTCAATTTTTTTATTATTATTATTACATCTTATGATGCTAACATAACTTTTAGTTTTGATGTTGTTGTCGTACATAAGTATGTGTGAATATGATGAATATGTGTTTGTACGTATAAGACTGAATATATAAAAAAATCTAAACATAATTTTTTTATTAAAATAGAATATTTGTATAAAATCTAAAAGAAAAACTAATTATAAAATAATAATTTCATTTTAAAAAGTTTAAATAGAATAAAAATGTAAAGATAATCTTATTTTTCTTATAATTAACTAAATTTACTTTCTAATAATTTTGTGTTAAAAATATAAACCAAAATTAACTTCAAATATTTTAATCCAAGTTATTTCTATTTCTTTACACAGTGTGACTAGTATGTCGTTGGCCAAGATGATATTGTTATGGAAGATTTGGAAATTTTGTACTCAAGACTCTCCCAATTCTGATGACAATGGTGGGTTTCTTTTGATCATGTCGATGATTTTGTGGTGATTTCGGTATGGGCCTTTGATATTCGGTTCCGATAATGATGCGATGCTTCTCTCCTTCGGGATGAGTATTTCTCCGACACAAGCTTTCCGGTACCGGTGGTTTAGTGATGGTCTTTGTCCTCCAATTTCCAAAATTGATGGCTTCTTATTTAGGGCAGTTGGGGTATGTCTATATCTTCAATCTGTTGGTTTTGTTTCGTCAGTCTACTGGCATGATGATTTACTTAGATTCCAATCGAATGTTTTTACAAAGCCGCCATGGCCACCTCCGTTGAAGATGGTGCTGTTTTGTAAACCACTTATTATGGTTTTGTTTTCATCAACGATCTTGCCTGGTAGATTAAAGAGGAGCCTGCCATTTATTTCATATCTTACTATGGGTTCGATGGTTCTTTTGGAGTTAGTAAGGTCCGTGATGAATCTGTTTATGGTTTCTCGAACCATTATAAAGACCAAGGAGTCTGATAATGAGGAAGCAACGGCACCGGAGTATAATAGGAAGGTTTTTATGATTTTCTCAAAAGGATTTGTCAATTCTGAAACAGAAGCAGCATTAAGGAGCCGCAAGATGTTCCCACAACAAAATAAATTGAAGATTCAGCTATATTGGGTTCAAAGCAAAATAATATTATCTCCATGGACAATTACAACAAAACATGTTATCTCCTGCAGCGAGAGTGTTTGGAACAGATCGCGATGTAACAGATGGATCGCATCGAAAGATCTATTAAAAGAAAAAAAGGCATCTACTCAAAAGGAATGAGAACCGAAAGATAGATCTTACAAGACCAAGAACAAAGTGGAGGAAAGTTAGCGAATCAGCCTATCCTACGAATACGTTAGGAAGCATCGTGTTATTGCTTTCTCTGTTAAAAGTTCTTCTTAACAATATGTTTACTGTAGTTTATGTTTCATGTAATCTATTACATTGATTTGAAATCAATAAAGTAAGATGTTATAAAAAAAAAGAGATTTCTAAAATATATATATATATATATATTCTTAACCAATTAATATTTTTTTTTTAATCTTGACCATAGGAAGTTGTAAAATTTTATTTAATAGTAATTTTAACTAAAAATAATTTTAACTAAAAACATGATAGTAACAATTATTTAATTAACAAGAATTTTTTAAAAAATATTAGTGATATTGAAAAACTAATTTTGAAAATGACAAGTTTTTAAAATAGTTAATATTAACTGCAAATAATTATTTGATAGAAATTTTATATTTTTTAAACCCTAGGCAAAATATAATTGTAAAAGATAATGTAATATTAATTTTGTTTTCTAAAATCCTAAAAAACTGTAAAAGAATATTTGATAGTTGTTTTCATTTTTAATAAAAAAAAAATTTAAACAAAAGAAATTTGTATCATATTTTTAAGTCCTAAAAAATTTATTTGATAATATTTTTAAGAGAGTATTTGATGATGAACATGATACTAAAAATTATTTATTTTACAAAAGAAGTGTAAAATTAGTATTGATACGAATTGTAGAAATATTAATTTTAAAATTATTTATTAATAACTAAAATAATTATTTGATAGCAATTTCTATTTTTCTGAAATTCGAAAAAAAGATAATTGTAATAGGTTATATGACAGTAGTTTTCCTTTTCTAAAATCTTTAAAAAATTTGAAAAAGAATATTTAAGATTTTTATTGTAAATAAAAAGAAGATTTATAAAATAAAATGTTTTCCTTTTTATAAAATCCTAACAAAATAAAATTTAAAGACTTATTTAATAAAACATTAAATTATTACATAAGAACATGTATAACGTTGTCATTGACTCGATTGGTGTATTTGATTTTCATTTCTTTTTAATTTTCATTCATTTTCTTATTTCGGGGTGTGTTGAGTTTAAACGTTTAGGTATAGTATTTTCTCTACTCTTAAGTACAAAGTTTATAACAATTCATCAATGCAGCATAATTATAAAATACAAATATTAACTTGAACTTATGTGTGAAAACGAGTTTTAATTATAAAACTAGATTTTGACCCGCGCTTTAAAAGCGCGGGATTACTTTTTGTTAACAAATTTAATAACCCGTATGTATGTTCACTAATATGTTTAGATCTAGCTGTTTGGTTTTCGGTTCAGTTCCAAATTTTCTTTTTTTCTTGTTTTCGATTTGGTCTCGGTTCGATAATGGGTTTTAGTTTTTGGTTCAAGAGATATATGAACCGTTCATTTATTTATGAATTTGTTTTTTTGTTTTGGTTTTGGTTTTGGTTTGGTTATTTTGTTTTCAGTTTTGTTCGGATAACAATGTTCGATTGTGGTTTTGACCAGCGCTTTAAAAGCACGGGATTTATCTTTAGTAAATTTTATAATATATTATAGTTTATTGATTATTATATGTATTTTAAATTTGAACTAAAAGAAGTAAATGATATGTTTTATTAGATGTGTAAAATATGAAAGGGCAAAATTTTGTATTACTATATTATATCAATTTTATATCATTATGTGAGCCATAAATTTGTGGCTTTTTATCTTATAAATATTACAAAACTTTGATAAAGTTATTTCACATATATCACCAAGTTGTTTGGTTTACTAAGTTTCAAAATCTATTATATTAAAATTGAGAACAAATCGTTGTTGTTAAAATCGTTACTATTAATATGGGTTTACTGTTTAATGTTTTTTTTAACGTCTGATTAATTATGCTATTACAATGATGAGAATATTACATAGATGATTTTACAGCCGACAATTCTATCACCTTGTGAGAATACACGCCTGACTGCATCACTCCAAGCCGTCCTATGAGATTCATGTTCGATGGTACGACATGCACCAAACTGAAGATCTGTTGTAACATATTTCTCCATAATCTGCATAATTTGGTATTTTCTGGGGTTTAAACCCCAAACCTGCGGGTGTAGAATCATTAATGAACACTTAATCAAATTACTGGACCAAATGGGCTTCCACATGTTTAATGTTTTGTCAGGTACTAAATATTATTTATAAAAAAATATTACCAATCTCTATGGGTTTTTCATATAGTATACTACATCGAAATAGAATATCAAAGTTGTTGGTTAGTTGTTTATTTTTGGATTATATGGATATTCAATTGGATTTATTTGGTTAAATAAATATATGAATTTTTATTAATTGTTAATTTCATTTATAACAATATTTTGGTTTTTAATCTACTCATAAAGTCGTTAATTATATATTCTGGAATTGTAGAGAAATATTGAAAGTATTTAAACTATTTTAAAAAGTATAATTAATTTTCATAATTTATTTTCTATATATATTTTAGATTTATATTGGTATAATAGCAAATCTGAAATGTGGGTTAATTAGTAATCTGTTTCTGGACTAATATTAGCGATATTAAGATTAGTTAATAGTTTCTGCATGTTTGTTAATCACAAATGATAAAAGTATTTTCTTTTTGGAAATATGTATTGATAAAGTAATCATTATAGATATAAATAAATATAAAACGGTTTATATTTAAATGTAATATTCTAAAATGTGTGATGCATGAATTTTCAACATCGTAAAATTTCATATTGTTACATTTGATAAAATTAAAAATTTTGGTTGATTTCTAAAACTGATAGTATCTTTTAAAAAAAATTAAGAGTGCTCATAGGATTGATCTTTGTTTGGGGAATATGAACATATTTTTTTTCAAAATCTAACCATATACCAAAACAATAGCGATATATATCTTCCTATATATTAGGAATATTTTATGGTTAATTAGGAATCTTACTAATTTTTAATTATTATGTTAATATTTCTAAAATTGATTGTTTTGAATATACAGTTAAATATTGGTTACTACAATAAAATCTCTTGGCATAGTGTCATTGATAATATATGGCTAAATCTCATAACGAACTGGTATTACAACAGAGTCAAAGTGCATAATCTCACTATTAAAAAGCTACGTAAATCCAATGAAAAAAGTAATCATAGTACTCTGCAACCACCATCTACCAATTTTATTCGAAATTTTAAAATTACAGACCAAGGAACAACTGGTTCATTTCCCAGCTCACTTAACTCCTTCATTCATGTGATGGTTTTGGCTTAAGCACCTTCTTAAAATGTATTTCACTTGACCGAATGAATGAAACCAAAAGCTTTATAACCCCATTCATAAGATACCATATATGAGAACTCAAAAAGACCAACTCCATTCTGCATTGTTTGATAAGTAAAGGCCACAATACCATAAGCTAGAGCAGACCTTAAAGCGACAACTCCAATAACTTCCATACCGAGAATCCCTATACATCACCCACCCCATAACTATATTTTTACCAGCAACTACAATACATATATATGTTCCGTTCAAAAATAAAAATCCATAACCATAACTGACCTCATATGATTCCTTTAGAGAACCAATAATCATATTGAATCATTAAAACGCCATTCCTTTAGAGAACCCAGAATCATCACCTCGTATGATTTGTTTAGAGAACCCAGAATCATCACCATTTGTGTATAACCAGAGTACGATCATGATACATCTCCATCATTCTTTCCCAAAAGTAGCCAGATCATAGATCTTTGATTTCCTGTTAAAGAAACCCAACCCTTATGATTCCTCGCAATAAAACGTGTAGCATTTAGTGAACTATGAATCTTCCTTCCTTAGTTTTTGAAAACTGTGATCTTACAATTTTTTTTTTTAATTCACAATTAAAATGTCCATATTTTCAAAGAATTGATCGATAAACTCCTCTATCTTCCTTGACTCCTTTCCGAAAATCTCTAATGAGATCCTGGTAATCCCATAGATATATCCTCAATCGTAACTCATTTTTCCATTATACCACATCTCGTGAAACCCAAATTAAACATTTTCACCATCTTCTTCATAATCAGAATGACCGGAGGACAAAACATGTGATAATGAGCCATAGGAACCGACACAATAATCAGATCTAGGCTAAGTTCGACTCTCATCTTCAGAATTTCAAAATCGCTATTCCTATCGCCTTTCCGCTGTTTTAGGTTTATTTTTTTCTTTCTAGCAACACAGAGTAAAAAAAAATACTTAGTCATGGTAAATTAATTAAACTAAAAGAAAAAAGATTCTAAATATTTAATTAAAAGCATAGGTTTAAATAATCAAGTGGCAGAGATCTGTAAATACTTCAAAACTCCAAGGGGGCTTCAAAAAAGGCCTTTCAGTTTTAATAGTATTGATAAATCTCAAACAATATATAGAAAAAAACTATATTAAAATAATTTATTATTTTATGGTTTTTATTAAATTAAAACATCAAACAAAACTACTCGGGTCTTGTTCTTTTAATAAAAGTCAAATTTCTCTAAATTTAATGTTTGCTCAAAAAAAAATTGACTCAATATAATCGAGTCAACAAACATTAATTTTCTTTTTTCCGCAAAATTATTTGGTTAACAGCAACCACACACAAAAAAAAAAAAAAAAACTTAAACCGGAGGTGATCGAATGGGTGGGTAGTGATAGAATCGTAATAAAGGAAGAATATAAGGGTACAGTAAACCCTTTGGTAGTACTGTATTATTATTCAACCAAGACAACGACGCGGATCTGTGACAGAAGAGAGAGAGAGATATTCAAAAGCCTGCGGCCAAAATCACAGCCATCCATCCGTTTCTCTCTCTCTCGCAATCTCCACTTCCCACTTCTCCCAAATCCCGATCCATCTTTCCTTCACTCGTATGTTCGATTTCTCATTTCCGGATCTCAAAACCCCCTAATTCTTTTCGGGATCGTTTGGGTTTTACTAATCTCATCGGAGATTTTGATTTTACGCACTAGATTTTTCTGTAAATATTGAATCGTCGATTGTCTTTCCGCTTACGATTCGACTGTTGAACCGTCGCAATCGCATGCACTGATTTAATTACGGAGAGCCCTTTCTAACATTTGGGTTTTCTGATTCTCGATATCGATCTGAAAGTTTCGTTCCTTTAGAGAAATTTCATAATCATTAATCAGTTGAATTGCCACTGTTTAGCTTATTAGCAATATAGAGCGCAGTTAATTATCCTAACTCGAATCGAACGAACGTAGGTTTATTATTCTTGTCTGTTTTTAGCATATGCTTTGTTATTCATATCGCATTTGCTTTCTTTTGTCTTATTCAGGAGTAACTAACCATGAGTGACTACGGTGAGAAGACTTGCCCTTTGTGTGCAGAGGAGATGGATCTCACTGACCAGCAATTGAATCCTTGCAAATGTGGCTATCAGGTCTCTCTCTCTTTTACATGTCCATGCATGCATTGTGTAGAACTGACTGTGATAGCTTTTTATTCTTTACTTTGAATCTTGTGTCTTGGTGTATATCTATGGGCATATATATAAATATTGTAGATGATGGTTATGTTAAAAACCATGTTTTGTGATAGCTATTGTTAGAGATCATTTTCTTTTGTTCTGCGATCTTGTATGTATTTACACCAATCTCTTTCAGATTTGTGTTTGGTGTTGGCATCACATAATCGACATGGCCGAGAAAGATCAATCAGAAGGGCGTTGTCCTGCTTGCCGCACTCCCTATGACAAGGAAAAAATTGTCGGGATGACTGTTGATCCCGAGAGGTTGAGATATACACCTCATCTGTTGTCTTTTTGGCGGTTTTGTTTTGTTGTGCTGATTTTTTCTATATATATATATATATATTCCTGTTCTCAGACTGAACTCTGAAGGGAACATGGATCGCAAAAAGACACAGAAGTCAAAATTGAAACCTTCTGAAGGCAGAAAGCAACTAGCCAATGTCCGAGTGGTTCAAAGAAATCTTGTTTACATTGTCGGGTTGCCCATTGAACTAGCAGATGAAGATGTATTCTCTCAAACTTTTAATTATTTCATACTCATCTGCTTACTAATGGGGTTTTTTCTTTTCCCAGATCCTCCAGCGTAAAGACTATTTTGGTCAGTATGGAAAGGTTCTTAAGGTTTCCATGTCCAGGACAGCAACGGGTCTCATCCAACAGTTCCCTAACAACACATGTAGTGTGTAAGTTTTATTTTTACTAGTGTTATCAACTACGTTTCTGTTTTAACATGACTTGATTTCCTTAAATGTTTGTTTTCCATTATTGTTCTTTCTGATTGTAAACGGGTATGACTCCAGATATATCACTTATGCTAAAGAGGAAGAGGCTGTCAGATGCATTCAGTCTGTTCATGGGTTTATCTTGGATGGTAAAGGACTGAAGTAAGTCATGCCGAACGTCCTGTTGTTCGACACTCGTTGTGCACAAAAGTAAATTATCTTTATTGAGCTCATGATCGTTTTTTCTTCCTATACTGCAGGGGATGTTTTGGGACAACCAAGTATTGTCATGCGTGGTTAAGAAATGTGGTATGTCCGATAGGCACTCTTGTTCTACTCTATGGATCTTAAGTTTTTTTCTTTCGTTGCAATTGATATTATTTGATTATGGATTGTTTGTTTTTATTTCCAGGCATGCAACAATCCTGACTGCCTCTATTTGCATGAGGTTGGTTCCCAAGAGGATAGTTTTACAAAAGATGAGATCATACCTGCCCATACAAGGTAATTTTAATCCATATATATTCTAAGGTTTCGTGTTGTACACATTTACTATCCCTAGCGTATATATTGACGGGAGTTTTCATATTTTGGACGATTAATTAAGGCTTTTAGTAATTTTGAATGAGCAGAGTTCAGCAAATCACTGGAGCAACAAATACTCCGCAAAACCGTTCAGGGAGCGTGCTACCTCCACCATTGGATGCTTATTGCAGTGACAGTTCTACTGCAAAACCAATTGAAAAAGTTCCTTCTATTGTAAGCTCTATAAAGTTTCTACACTACCTTGATGCATAAGATGCTATCTGGCTTGCTTCCTTTGTTTCAGAGAAAATTTAAGATATTCAATTTTGATCTCCTATGACCAGTCATATATGGTTAAATGCATCTTAATATTGCTCACTGCAAACTTGAGTAGAGTATGCAGCATTATGTAAAAACTTACCCCTGCTATACGAATTGTGGAAATGTATTTTCTGAATGATTTATTGTTCTCCTTGGATTTCTGTATTACAGCAATGCTGTCTGAGATTGATTCTTCATATTTAGTACAATTTGTTTTGCAGACTGTCACTGCAGCACCTAGTGGGAGCTCTGTTAGATCTACTGCTCTTCCTGCTGCAGCATCATGGTAAGTCTGTGTCACAAGCAGTTGTATTGGTGAAGTTTTTAATGGTTCATTTATAAAAACGAAAATGTCTTGCAGGGGGACTCGTATAACAAATCAGCAATCTTTGGCTGCGTCAAATGGATCTTTGGACAATCATAGATCTACATCGGAGAATGGAACTTTGGCTAAGCCTACTGCAAAGGCAGCTCATTCGCATGTATCCACTAGTAACACTCTTCAGAAACCACCTCATAAGGAAGAAAGTCGAACATTGGCTCAGAAAAGCAAACCGGGTATGTCGAAGCCTTCGCAGAATAATATTGCAGTTGATCCTGGGTCCAAGAGAACTGTATCACCTAATAGAGATCCGAGTAGTAATCAAGTATCCTGTATAGTAGAATCTTCCTACGATAGCAGAGTCGTCGAGGAGCCTTCAGCTGTTGAGAATTCTTTTGATAGTACAAATGAAATCGCTGAAGATGTACCTAATGTTAGTAACTTGGCGGCTGAGGTTGCATGGATGGGGATAACTACAAATGCTAAAGATGAAGACCCTGGTGTTCCAGTGGCTTCCGGTGCTTATTGTGATCAAGGTTCTATTAGACAACCTGGTAACAATGTACCAGATCTTGAGCAGTGCAGAAACAATCCTCCTACAAACACTGGTGCAGAAGCTGACGTATCACAGAATAGGATTCCTGGTTCAAGTGGAGAGTGGGATTGGAGATCAGATTTGCAATCCCAGGTGCAAGTCAACTCAGCGTTGGAAGTGGATGGTCTATCATCAATCAATAGTAGTAGGCGTGATGTACAGGCTGTTAGCCACTCCACTAATAGGTGTACTCCATCAAGTTCCATCCTGGATTCAGTTCATACTGCTTCTCGTCCTTTCCAGACCAGGGAAACTTCTGGTGGATTTGATTCACATACAGGGCCCTCCTTTGAAATAGGTAGCGATAGAGTGCATCATCCAAATGGATTTTCTGAGACTTCCAGATCCGGTTCCAGTATGCAGCATTCTCTATTTGCTAATACTGAAGGCAGGAACAACATTCAGAGTGCAGAGAATGATATAATTTCAAACATTTTGGACTTTGACCCCTGGGATGAATCCTTGACTATGCCACCCAATTTTGCAAAGTTACTTGGCCAGAGTGATCATTGGGGCAGTTCTCTGGAACAGTCTAACCTTCTAAAGCAGCGTAATGACCAGTCCAGATTCTCTTTTGCTCGGCATGAAGAATCAAATAATCAAGCATATGACAATAATAATAATAATAATAATAATACCTACAGCATATATGGGCAGTTGTCAAGAGGTCAGCCTATCCAGGAGTTTGGAGAGAATCGGGATATCTATCATGATAAGTTTGGGAGTCAAAATGGTTTTGCTTCTAATTATTCTGGTGGATATGAACAGTTTGCTGCTAGTCCTGGATTCTCTTCTTACAAAAGTCCTGGTTAGTAAAGATCATATCGCTACTTCTTCAAGATTGTTTATTCATCTGCATTTCTAAACTTGTCACCGTTGTCGTCTTGCAGCTGTGAGGTCCCAAGTTTCTGCTCCTCCTGGATTTCCTGCTCCCAGCAAATTACCTCCTCCTGGTTTCCCTTCACATGAAAGAGCGAACATGTCTTCTGATTTCGTTTCAGGTATCATATTACACTCTTAACGATGAGTTAGTGTTAGCTTTGCGTAGGCTGATACTAATAGCACATTGTATTTGTAGGAACTCGTTTGCATGACTCGTCGTCCTCTGTGTTAAGGAACTCGTATCATGTACCACCTCCAAGTAGCAATTTGAATACTGCAGGAGACATAGAGTTTATTGATCCAGCAATTTTAGCGGTTGGAAGAGGAAGAATCCAGAATGGGATGGAAACTGGAGCAGAGTTTGATATGAGATCAGGTTTCTATTCTCAGCTAAATTCCTTTGAGAAGGAGGCAAGACTTCATCAGTTGTTGGCGCAGAGGTCTCAGGCTGCACAACAACAACAAGTCAATGCTAACAACTTTACTCCTTCAGTCTCAGATCATTATTTTTTACTAAACAAACAATGGCCTTAGTAGGTCTCCTGAAACAAACTGTACATTAAAAAGGGCCACATTTCTTTTTCTTTTTTTTGAACGACTAAGGGCCACATTTCTATATGAATTGTTTGACTTGATAGATTAACTCAGTTTTTTTTTTTTGCTTTTCAACTATTAGAATTTTTGTATGGTTACATTTTTGGTTGCAAATAAGAAATACAGATAAATGGCATTGGAGAATTTGTAAGAGATTGCATGTGTGTTTAAACTTAACCGAAGCCAAAAATGTACTAGTAATAAAAAGTGGCAATAGCTGAGTATTTAGACAATATCCTTTTATTAAGAGTTGTTAGTTCCTTAGTAGATCACGAGTTTTTGACTTGTGAGTGACGATTATGATACGTCCTTTTGTGTTTTAACCGTTGATTTCCAGCTTAATCAGGAGATTTCCTTTTGCAAGATCACTAACCGTCCCTCTTTCTTATTTTCATTACTTAAGAGTTACAAAACACAAGTAAAATACTCCCACAAGTAAATTTCAAACACATGAAAGAGAACACTTGTACTCTTACTATGTATATATATCGCACACTAGTTTAGGACTTTAGCTGACATTACACTCTCTTTCTGAAGAGTCAACATCGCCAGCTACTAACCCTGAAATAAACTGAGCTTCATTTTCTTCATCACCGTCCACGTCAGTCAAAACGTATCTCCTCTCTGTAAAAGCCGATGTCTGACGTCTCTGTAGCCGCAGAACATGCATGATTACTTCAGGGGTCAATGTCACCCTCGACTGCTCTTCTCTTCCTACCCTGTTCGATTCCGTTACCTGCTTTCCCCAAAACAACACATCTTCAGTGTCTGGAAACACATTGGTCCAGAGGAGATGTGATTATTACCTTTTCGATGTTTTCTGGGAGAGACATAACATCGTTTGACACTGGAGTCCAGAGCTTAACGCTTCTTTCAATACCGCAGGACGCAAGAAACGTTATGTGCGGGTGAGACTCAAGCTGATTCACCACTCGCCTATCACCCAACATTGCCCGCACAAGCTTACCTCCTCTCTTCTTCCATATAAAGATGTGACCACAGTCTGAACCACTCATCACGTATTCATCATTTGGACCCATAAAGTTCACTCCTTTAACCGTTTGCGCGTTGCGGTGACCTGTATACACCTGCGGTTCTTCCATTTCCTGTAGTTTCTCTGCAGAGATACCAACGGGGGACGAACCGAAACCCATGTTTTTCTCAAACAGATAAATGAGCTCGTCGTTGTAAGAGACCAGTAGTTCGCTGGCTTTGGAATATGCCACCCCCGTGACGTGAACGCTGTTGGTTTCCCGGAGATGACGAGGACAAAAGGTGTTCACAGGCGCGTCTGGTACGATGTGGCGACATACGGGAGCTAGCTGTACTCTTCTAGTGTCGTAAACTCGTGCGTATTCGTCGGAACCCCCAACCGCAAGATAATGTGGGTTCCTGGGATCTATGGCTATAGAGTTAAGTCTGATTCTACTGCTGGAGTGATGTCTCCTGCATCCGTGTGTGAACGGAGAGGAATACAAAACCGTAGTGGAACTGTTGCTTCGTATATCAAACTGTCCGATGAAGAAACAAAGACAAGTTCAGAAAACCTGAGATTGAGAAATGAGTATACCATAGAGAATGAGAGAGAACAACATGTTGAACAAAACCATCTTCGCCGCAGCTGTAGAATACGTTAGGATCTCCAGGCAAAACAGCAAGCTTGTACACGCGACCACGGTGCCTCCCGAGTCTTTTCGTCTCCACTTTACCATTTTCCAGGATCTGACCAAGTCTTACCTGCAAAATGGAATCAACACCAGATGATTTAAATCAACTATACTATATATGATTTTAAAACAGACACATACTTGTCCGTCAGCACCAGATGTTATGATGGTCCGGTCATCTGTGAAGGGCATGAACTTAGTCTGAAACACATTTTCACAGTGGCCGGAAGGATAAGTCAGCGTCCTGGTTCCATTCAACAAGTTCCAGAGCATGATTTGTCGATCATCAGAGCCCGAAACAAGAATATCTGCAGTGGAACTGAACTCCACAGCATTGACGCATCCTTCATGCCCATTTAACTTCCCGTATACATCGAGTTTCTTCACTATCCCCTGAAACTAGCCAAAATCAATACATTGTGTGGACTCAAGATCGTTCTCTAGACACTTTCTACCTGGAAATGACCACTACCATCCATGAATTCAAAGTAGAAATCCAGAAAAATGACAAGACTTTCTGATACTTATGACATAAAAGAACCAAACTTTACCCTCCCCGAGAGAGAGAGAAAAACGAGAACCTCAGAGGCGGAGATTCGACGAGAGATTGACCTCGGATGAGAGAAGCCCATCTCCCTCTTGAATATCTCCCTGAACCCTTCATCGCTTCCTCTTCCTTTCGCCATTTGTACGAGTCAGGTAGTCTCACTATGCTTTTCCTTTCGCCAATATCTCCGACACGGACATCCTGTCGTCTGCGGCAATCGAACCGTGACGTACTGTTGTTTTATCCACTCTAAACGGCATACGCATCACAAGTCCCAAACCCACATTTGATTTGTAGTTTGTTTCATTTTCTTTTTACCAATTTGGAAGGGAAAAAAATTCCAAAAACTACCTCATATAATTTTTATTTGCTATTAAAATATACAGTGGAAACTCGATAAATATTATTTTCCGAGTTGGACCGGTTCAAAATATGACACAACTCATTAAGATAGTAAAAATGATCTTAAGAGATATTTTAGGTAAATATATGTCTCATTAAAATTATAAATTAATACATATATATATTATATAAGTACAAAAACATTGTATTATTGGCTTATATCCACAATGAAATTATTTTTATATTCTTTTAATTTCAATATATATTGATAATATTTAGTAAAATTCTATCTAAAATTATAAGAATGGAAATTTTTCCTTGACTGTTCTGTTGTATTTACTTTGAAATATATTGCGTGAGTTGTTACAAGCTGTTGCTACAAAACAGGGATACACAAGCTAAAAAATCTAAACAAAGAATAATGGATATTATTTAGATTCTGACAAAAATTACATCTTAATTCTGTGAAACATATTTTTATACACAAAATAATACATAATAAAATAATATGAAAGTAAAACTTCTAAAATGTGATTAATTTATATAGAGTAGAGCTAACTATTTACTTAATCTATAAAGAAATATATTTGAAAATAGAACAATCTAAAAAGGAAACTTTTTAAGAATTAACTAGATCTCGATCCGCGCAACCGCAGATGTTTTTGTTTTTATTTATTTTTATATAAATATTTTATTTTCAATTCTAAATTGGTACATATTATAATATATGTGTCTATCAATTTTTAAAATATTTTATTATATTTTTTTCATTGAATAGATTGTTTTAAATTTTCACATGTATTTGTATCTTCTTCTTCTATATATATATATATATTTTCGGATTATTATTTCATTATTAAAATCGTAACTATATATATAAAGATTAGTAAAATATTTTTTTATTGTCATATTGAAAGATATTGTAACATTTCAAAAATTTAGAAAGTTTTTTTAAAATTAAACATTTCGCTTCATAGATTTATATTATCGAGTAAATAATTAAACATATAGTTTTTGTTTAGTTTTTAAAATAAACTATATAGTTTAAAATTAGTTTTCATTGGTTTAAGGTAGTAAATATTAATCATTTTTAGATAATATGATTTTTGTTATTTAAAAAAAATCTTTATAATTTTAAAAGTTAACATCAAAAAATATTTAAATATGTAATATTATATATGAAGGCATAGTATTACAACATTAAATTATATCTATTAAATTTATATTATCTATAAATCTAATGGATCATCTATTCTTTAGATCCAATTTTTGATACCCCAATAAAAATTTCTGGTAGGTCCAAAATTTAAATGATAAGATTAGAGATTAAATGTAACATGACTTCTTAGGAATATGTTTATTAGGTCCATTTTTTAAAAAATCACACATGAATCAAAGTTGTGACTTCTGTTTTAATATATAAGATAGCTGTATAAAATAATAAATACCTAATCCGAACATTATTAGTTTATAACTTTTTTTACTAAATAAGATATTTCATCTTCCCATTTAGTACTCAACTTATTTTTAGATAACCAATTAATACATTAACATTTTTAAAAGGAAAATTTGACACCAGAAAACTAACAACTTCAAACTTGTTAAACAAAATCGTTAAAATGATGTTTAAATATTAGAATGGTTTAATGACTAGTTAAACGAAAATGGTTAAGTAGGAGAAGGAAATATAATGTTAGGTTGCTAGAACGGAATGGAATGTTAGGTTTCTAGCATGGAATTATTTGTTAATATTAGATATGTTACGGGTTGCATGTTAGCAGGTTTGAATATCCTCACTGAGTACTTTTGTATGTCCATGCCTCCTTTTGTGATGCAGATAAGGAGTAGTTGTTTGGACCGGAGTGCGGGACAATGAAGATCATCAGGACTTGGTATCATACTTTGTGGACTGTATGGGAGTTTTACGAACTTTATTCTTATTGCCTGCGTTATTTAAATCGGTTTTATTAATAACGGTTATGTATTTAGTATGTTTACTTGATGATCCCAACTTTACTTCGAATTTCCAAAGGCTTTCCAAATATTTATGGGTCGGAGTGTTTCAAGATTAGCCCACGAAAGTTGAAGACCCATCCCAAGCTTAGAATATAATCCATGCCGAGCTGACATGGTCAAACCAAATGTAAAGAGGATCTACACATTAAAGATGATCTTCAAGGTACTTGATACTCGCCGCAGACCATGTCGTAATTACGATCCACCCCTCAACATCTATAAAAAGAGAACCAAGGAGAAGGAGAAAGGGATCCAAGACTTAACACTTCGAAACTATGCTCAATACACTTTTACTCTCTTATCTCTGATATCCCAGACTCGCCACTCTTGTATCAAATCATAATATTAATAAAACACTTACTTTCCACACAAAATCATCAGTAGACATTCATTATTTCCATTAGTTGCTTGTTACATACGTTAACATAAACCCTTACCTTAATTTCTGTGTGGACTTTGAGATTCATCATCATGCATAGAAATTTAAAGCAAAGTTCTCATACTTTCTGAAACTCACAAACCAATATAGTGTTTTGAGATTCTAACCCAACCAAAGTACGTAGTACCAACCCATCAGGATGCATGACTTCAACATGAGATTGCTACTCTATGAAGCAACCTCCATATTTTTTCTTGCAAGTTGCAAGTCTTTCTTATAACCTAAAGGAATGAAACATTGTGTTCAGATCAGGTATTTGCTGAAGTTGTTCTATTTCTGTCTTCTTTTTTTTTAAAAAAAAACTGAAGTTGTTCTATAACCTAATGTGAATAAGCCATCGATCCAAAGAAAATCGAAGACAAAGATCATACATATAAGCTAGCAAAAACAAATCACAAGCCATAAACCTGAGGGCGAGAAAAATGAGAATCATATTCACTGTCACTAGATCTATATGTAAATCAACCTAAATGAATAGGAAGAAGAGTCGAAGGGTCAAAACGTTGATTATGTAATTTATGCTATTAAATGTACAGGAAGCATCTACAAATTTGCAGGGATGACGAAATAGATTCATGTTGTAGAAAAAAAATTGACATCGAGAAAGAGACGAAGAAGACACTGATTGTAAAATAAAAAAGATTGACTTGAAATGATTTAAAGCAACATTTTCCCTGAAGTATCAACATATGATTGACCTAAATTCTTTGAAAATAGTCTCTTATATATTAGACATATAAATGCAAAACACTTACAGTATAATGTAAACTAGGTGATAACCCGCGCCCTGCTCGGAGCAAGAAGATTTTTAAAGTATTATAACTTTTAATATGTAGACATAATAAAAGTTAAAGTCATAGTAAAAAAAATATATGTAAGAAAGTACGGATTATAGCTAAGAATTTTAGTATGTCAATATAAATTTATATGCGATGGACTTTAAAATTAAATTGTATATTTGTTTGCATGCGGGTAAATTATAAATATAATATTAAATGAAACATAATCAATAGTCTAATAAAATAGAAAAGGAACAATGTATAAGAAAACAAAAGAAAATAAAAAATAGAGACAAAATAACTGCTGTCAATAATGCCTTCAGAAGTCTTCGTTTCCAATCCTATTATGAGCAATAGCAAAGAGATCATCTAGAGAAATTAAAAACATTATTTAACAAAATATGTGAATGCATGTATTACCTCAATCGTGAAATAGGTAAGGAAAATCAGTGATGGTCACGCAAAAAATATATCAGAAATATTTCCTATCGATTAAGGTAAGTCTTTCAATTCTTTGAATTTTGTTTCCTTGAATACGTTAACAATTCAATTGTGTTTCCTTAACATTTTGAAGCATTAAGTGTTGGGAATAATTGGTTACTAAGTGATACCCGCGCCCTGCGCGGGGTGAGTGATCAAAAACAGCTTTTTTTTTTAATTTTAAAATTGTGCATGTATGTATAATGTAAACTTAATTGTTTTTTTATGGTTGTGTAATTGATTTATTTATAAATTAGAAATATTATAAAGAAAAAAAATGTATAATAGTGTGCAATAACTTATAATTATTTATTATGAATTTAAGACAAAACAAATCATAAGAAAGTTAATGACTCTTTCGATATTTCAGTAATCAAATTAATACTCAATATACTACTTGCCTACTTGTATTGCAATGCAATATGTTTTTACATAAAATAGGCAACAATATGAATATCCAATCACGCAAATTTAATGTAAAAATTCTTCCGGTACAAAATTTATGTATAAATCAAAGATGGACAATCATGTTTTCGTAATAACTTTGGCGTGGTGAAACCGTATTCGAATAACAACGATGAAATATCCGTTAAATCACTTCTATAGAAAACTACTCTTTTCACGTATATTTTGTTGTCATTATCACGCTAACATTGCCATTGACAATAATTGATTCGATCACGCGATTGACGATTCAAATTTGATTCATATATTATGGGAACACCCGAAATGGTAATGTATTAAATTGTGTTGCCTTGAATCTCTACTCTATTAAAATGGTCGTCGATTACATAATTGCATTGATAGTTATGGAAATGATAAACATGGTTAACATACAATGGGGAGATTTGAAACTATTATTAACTTTTAAAAATACTATATAATGGATCGTTTTAAGTTATTTTTTTTTAAAGTGTACGTATATATCTAGAAAATTTTGCGAATTCGTTATATAGCAACACGAATTCGTGAACATTGTGATTGACAACACATATATAACGAATTCGTTATATAGCAACACGCATATAAGCATATATGGAGATACATACGTACGAACGTGGGTAATAATGCTTAATGTAGTCTAACTATATAGAAAGGCATTAATATTTAAGTCAGGTTATACGAATTGCCATATTGAAATCGATAATTATGAAGAATCTCAGTTTATGGCAATAAAATCTCTGTGTAGTTAAATATGAAACCGTTTGTAATGGAAGAGTAGTAGGCGAGATATAAATGTTTTTGTCACTCAATAAGCTTATAGTATATACGGAAGGTTTAATGTAATTAGTAATGGCAAATTTTGTAATTAGTCTAGTTAAGAAAGAGTTTTTGAATATAAGGTGTGAGAGAGCTTGTGGTAATGCCACGTAGGAAATGACACATATGTAATAAACACATAAAGTAAAAGTTAGTTTTATCTAATGCTCCTCAAATAATAAGAAAGGGATTTTCGAGGAATTGAATCGAAAATATCATAAAACGATTTGATATGAACATTCGTACATGTTATGATATGAACATTATGATAAACGATTTGATATTAGTTTTTTGATAAACATGGTTTACTTGTTGCCAGATTAAATATGAACACTCGTACAGGTTATGATATGAACTTTCGTACAAGTTAAAATAACCAATTCAAACCGTAAAAACTTAGTTGTACCACGTTTAAAGAAACATTTATTGTGTTGCCTTATTTAAATGAAACCCTTCCAAATTTTCGAACATACCATAAAGTCTCTCTTATGAAGGAGTTAATATGCTGCCTTAGTTAAATCCCCGTTTTTTTTTTTGAAATCGGAATGTAATCAAGTGTAAATGACTTACCATAAACATAATCCGAAGGTTATTTTTGTAATCAAGTGTAAATGATTCATCGCAGAGAAGTTGAAATTAGGGCTCTTATTCGTGGATTAAGTGAATCGCTCGATTTGGGGATCATAAACGTCGTGATTTATTGTAAAGACTGCGAGATTTACCAAAATGTAAGTGTTAAGTTTCTCTACTTCCTATTATCATTGGTAAATGCTAAACAAATTGTTATAATTTAGTTGGTCAATAGTTTTTAATTAGGTCTACAAATAAAAATAAATAAATTTATAACCAATAAATAATAATACTTGCTAAATAATCTATATATTAAAAATAATAATTTATTGTAACTAATTATCAAAATTATCGAAAGAGTAAAAATTTTTGATCGATTTTTTATATATTTATATACTATATAAAATAATGAACGAAAAACAGTTTATAGAAACATATATAACAATTTTACATTCTTTTATAAAAACTGTATTCATATATAAAATATTATAATAACTATTATTGTCTTATAAAATCCATACATACTTTATAAATTATTTATAAAAAAGTTAAAAAACATATATAAAATTATTTATCTTGGCTTATCATAAATTTTAAATGCTTATAAGAGGTTGTAAGTCATTTATAAGAGTTTCTAAAATAATTAATAATATATAAAATTATAAAATCATTTGTAAAGGTTTATAAATCTATTTATATCTGCATAAATATTTTGAAGGATTTATAAATTATATAAAGTTATATTAAACATCTAATAAACATTAACATAAGGCTGACAAAAAAAAATAAACATTAACATAAAAAGTAATTTAGGTGACTATTTCTTAAGAATCACTCGTAGTTGAAAGTTAAAAATTAATTTTCTTCATTAAATTGGTCAGTAGTATTTTTTTTTACGTCGAACGGCTGATCTAATTGGTTAGTCGTATTTCTATGTTAGTCGTATTTAATTAAAATATAAAAATAAAACTAACCACATATAAGGCAAAAATCATTGAAACTTTCCAACAAATCTTAAATATAGATAATTTGATGTAATTATAACTATTAAAAAGTTATTTTGTACATTATATTATAGAAAGTCAGAATATACATAGAAAAAATTATAAAAAAATTGAAATATATTTGTATCAATAATTATTACAATAAAATATAAATATTCAGCTTACTAATTGACTCAAACCTAAATTTTTTTATACTTACCCACTGTACATACATATATATATATATGTGTGTGTGTGTGTCAAATGGATGCACAATACAGTTTGTAAAACCAGAAGAGATGAAAATCGAATTTTCATGGTAGAATTCATCTTTCATAAAAAAAAAGAAAAAATACAAAAGAAATGGTGATTTTCTTAAAACAAATTGAGATGATTTAGAGACTACTGATTTTATATTGATAATTAGACTAATAATTTGTATGATGTGAGAGTCGATTATCCAATAATAACGAAAGAAAATCGCCAAAGCTAATTTTGGAGAACAATGAAAGATTTGTAATAGATTAATGTTAATTATTTGATCATATTATGTAAAAGAAATAATTTTAAAGAATTAGATTAATGTTGTTGAATTATTACTAAATCTCACAATTTAATAATGTAGTACTAAGATTTTTTATTTTCAAATTAGTTTGAGTTAAAAATTAATTTACTTAATATTTTTAATACATATTTTCTACAATATTTGTATCCGCAAAATCGCAGACAACTACCTAGTTTTACTTTAAACTACTAGTTTTCTTGCGACATGGACATAAATAATAATTTTAAATATCATTTTTATTTTACAACATATAATTTATTACATTTGGATATTATGATTTTTATATTTAAATTAAAGAGCAAAAATTATTTTTATAAAAATTATTTTTATTTAATATATAGTATTTATTGATTCTTTTAATAAATACTAGAGATTTTTTCCATGCTTCGCGCGGATTGTGTCTTATAAACTTATTTTATTTATAATATTATTTGTCGGTTTTTTTCTTTTACATTAACTTCTTGTTTTTCCATTGTTAGTTTTTCTTAATTTAAATTTATATATTTATAATTTTTCATTTTTCTTGTTGTAGATAGAGAATTATATTTTTTATTGATGGTTTTTTGTATGTGACATAAACTTTTTGAAATTTTAAAATAATGTTATATATAGTACGATTAACACATTAAAGAAGAGAAACATATTCAGACACATTTTACACAGGTTTTTATGCATAATTTTAAACATTATATATGTATATATTATAAGTTTGAAACTTGTAAATGCTTTCTAAAGCTAAATACTTGTTCTGAGTTTACATAACTTATCGAAAGTATTATCTCTTTTTAAATTTAAATCACAGAAAAAAATATCAAAAAAGTCAGTATAAATGGGTTTTTTTGGGCTTTTAAATCAACACTGAAAAACTACATGAATCAGATAACAACACTTTTATAAACAACTGGATAAAATTTGACCGAGCCAAAGATTTTCACACAATATGTTATTTCTTCTTCAAATTGCGAAGAGCTTATAGGCACAAGAAAAAAAATCATAATTTTTGTTTTCACTTATATAACATTTTTTCTCCTTTACACACGGAGTTTATTACACTGCTATAAGCAATGGAGAACTATATTCATATAAGATTCACATCTATGCATTTTGACAAAGAAAAATTTAAGCCATCTTTAGTTTCAGAATAGACCAACTTCAGTCATATACACTATATTTTCTCTATGATTCAAATCTTATAATTTTAATATATGTGCAGATTTCCATGTGAAAAAGCACGCACGCCATCTATCATTCAACCTATTATTTTTTCCAAAGTAAACACTATAATCCTTGTTTGGTTAGCTCCACAAACAAATCTCTTTGGATCAGTTTACTAAAAAATATGGATACTAATGTCAGAAAAGAATATAAACACTATCAACAATAAATATTGGCACAAGACTATTTGGTTCAAGGAACATATTCAACGTAATAAGTTTATATCATGGCTGGCTTTGCGGAGAAGACTGCCAACCAAGGATCGCTTGAGGCGTTGGGGGTTAAATGTCTCCGGAACGTGCGTCCTTTGTAATCTGGAAATAGAGACTCACCATCATCTCTTCTTTGAGTGTTCTTTCTCTCGTTTGATATGGGAGCCTTTTGCTGCTAAAGTTTGGATTTCTTCTTCGGCTGATCTACACTATGTTTCAGCCTGGATCAGTTAACCTCGCGTCAACGCAGATGCGCATGCTACTCCAGTCATCAAGTTCTACTTTCAGTCTGCCATATACCTGCTGTGGAAAGAGCGTAATGCTCGTGTGTTCACAGCTGTCTCCTCACCTACATCAGTCATCCTTGCCTCTCTCGACCGTATGATGCGTGACCGTCTCCTCTCTTACCCGGCAAATTCTTCTTTCTCCTCTTCTCTACTTCTTTTTATATTTCTTATATAAGATCTCCTTAAGGATTTTTTTTACCTTGAGTTGTTGTTGGTTGTTTTTGTTTCCTTGCTGTAATAAGTTGTTTAAAAACAACAGTGTAACCTTTCAGAAAATGATAATCTTAACATCTTACAAAAAAAAACCAACAAATATTGACTTATTTATGTGAATATATATTTTATTTTAAATCATTATAATGGACGAAGAAAGTACCATAATTTGTACAACAAATTTTCTTAGATTCACCTCATCATACTCATCATTTTATCATTTTAATTACATAATTTTACATGAACTTATGCACCCTCCCCGGTTATTTTCTCTTTATTTATAACTACAATATAAAGTTATAAACTATATATATTATAAACTATTAATTTATTTACCCTTGAAGTCTAACGATTAAAAATATAACATAATTCAATATAGATATATGATTCTATTAATAAATTAGCAGTTACAAATTTGAAATTTCTATAAATATCAAAAGCCGTATGTTAGTTAATTATCTTCTAAATGACATTTATTTCTAATTCTCTTTGGATGAGAATATTTTGGCTGAGGTGGATACTCCCAAAAGCCTTGAATTTATTCCCTTTTATATATTAGGATTAATTTATTTACCCTTGAAGTCTAACGATTAAAAATATAACATAATTCAATATAGATATATGATTATATTAATAAATTAGCAGTTATAAATTTGAAATTTCTAGAAATATCAAAAGCCGTATGTTAGTTAATTATCTTCTAAATGACATTTATTTCTAATTCTTTTTGGATGGGAATATTTTGGCTGAGGTGGATACTCCCAAAAGCCTTGAATTTATTCCCTTTTATATAGTAGGATATCTCTATTCATCTATTTTTAAATATGTTATACCTAAATATATAAATTTTAATAAACTTCGGATTTTTTTTTATTTTAGTTAAATATTTTAAACTAGTAAAATCAAAATTTTAATTATCTAATGAACCATAAATTTTCCACATGAGTCTGTAGATACTTTTGTTGTCAAAAAAAAAATGAACCGTAAATTTAAATAAATTTTAAGAATTTAACTATCAAAATAATTATCTGATTAGTGTTGCTTTAGTTTAGTATTTGTTAATACACACTTACAGTTAAGTTTTTAAAAATGTATATATCTATACAAAATATGATATATAAGTTGATGTACGAAATATATTTTTAATTATGTTTAGTTTTTTTATTAATGTGATATATAAATATATATATTAATTTAGTGGTGATATATGAGTTCTTAGATATTAATATATTTCAATATTCATGTCAAAAAAATATCTCTATAGAAAATTTACATTAGTGATAAGAGTTAATAGTTATTACCATATTTACCAAAATATTGCCAAAATATAAATCTTCTTAAGGAAAATTGTACATGTCACAATTATTTCAATGCTGAAAATGAATGTGGTAATGATACATACAAATCACTTCGAATGTTTAGGAGATAATTTATGAGACTAAAGGATGGGTTTACATGTTTATTCAGTAGCTTTTTAACATTTGCAGCAATTGTTGAAACTGTATTAGTTCTTAACTAGTCGAATAATATTCTGAGATATAGTTTATATTCTCCTATTAGTAAATTTATTGTTACTTTATTGGAAGGAGTCCTAATTAACCATTTGATTGTATTATTAGCATGATTTAAGCTTTGTCTAGTTTGCTTTTTTAGCAAAAAAAAAATATTTTATAAGTTGACAAAAACAAAAAATATTTTATTGTACTTAACCATGTGGTTAGTAACTAGTTTGTGGCTTGTTATTATTGTGAAAAGCAACTTAATGAACAAAAAAACAGACTTTTATGAACACTTTCATGAAGATCTTCAAAAGGAATTTTATCAGGTGGCGTTAATGGTTAATAACTAATGTGGAATTATAAATATTTAGTAAGAATTTTGATAAAAATTTTGTATATGATTTAGGAGTTTATATATATATAACCTTTAAAGTTTTAGAAGCCACAAGACTAATGTTTCACAGTTGCGGTCCTCCTGAGAATTTCAAAGAAAGCTAAATATATCTTGTTGACTCTTACTTTTATGGCAGATAACCGGTAGAAGTAACCCTAAGGAGAAAGGTGTTCTCCAAGTACTTGCCGAAGAAGTCGGACGCCTTAGAAAAAAATTTGATTCTAGCGAAGCTACTCTCGTTGCCCGAAACGATATTAAGTTTGTTTATAAACTTGCAAGAGAGGCAGTTGTTTCTCAAACCAGCGGTGCCTATGGTGAAAAAAGTGATGCCAACGACGATGATGGTCATGATGGTGATAAACATGTTGACGATGACGATCATGATGACGATGATAAAGATAATAATCCATGGGCTTATGGATGTGGTTTTGATTATCCCTCTGGTGGCGTCGACATCCACTCTGACATTGACATCGACTCTTACATTGACTATTATACTCTTTAGTCTCTGTCTTTGGATCAGCCTGAAATTAATAGTTGTTGTGAAACACTTTTCCGTCTCTCTTTATTTAGTTTCAGGGTTGTAGGATCTTCTGGGCTTTTGGGTTTTCTTTATTTGTAGATTAATCTGTTTATTACTTTATTATTAAAAATAAGAGATGATTTGCCAGACCTAGTGGACATGATTACAAATCAGATAAATTTGGCCAGACATTTGTTTTAGAGATTGAAATGTTGCAGAAGTTATATGAAAAAATTTAGAGCGTGAGCCTGTTTCACATTTCCAGGAACAAAAATATCAAGGCGATTTCATTAGCAAAAGAGGTTACGAAGAGAGGCGTTTTTTTTTTTTCCCCATATAGATCAAACTCTGTCAGATTGGCGGGATATCCTTGAGAATTAATCCTTTTTTCATTTCTGTAAATAACTTTTTTAGGAGAAAGAAAGAGGTGGAGGGGGAGGGGAATGGCTGATTCGTACACGAACTATCTCTACCGTGAGGATATAACAATATGAGACGAACTAACCATGCCAATTTGACACTAACTAATGTGTTAACACCAGTGTCGGCTCTATAGGTGTGCTGGCAGTGCCCACATCTGTGGTTCAATTTTCTTTACCGTTTTAGGGCTCTCAATTTTGAAATTCTTACATTTTAAGGGTCAGATTTTTAAATTGACTATCAATTACTATCTGGAAAGAAAAAAAATATATGTACAGGGTCCATTAATTTTTTAAGGCGGGCCTGGTTAACACTGAGTCCTGCCTGAGTTTTGACAATGTCCCGAATCAAGCATTCACTTAAACGGCTTCAGACAAGTCTTGCCATATAATTGTTACTAGAAATTGATCTGTGCGGCGTGGATATTTGTTTTTATTTTTAAATAAGTAAATTTTTGTTTTGTGTAAATCGTATAATATATTTTTACAATCTACATGTACAACATAATTATTTAATATGACATTTTAAATATTATAATTTTATCTATTACATTGAGTGATTATATTTTATTTTTTTACAGTCAATCATATCCTCATTTATCATCATATAAATTTACGGTATTTGATTTTCAGTGAACTAATACATATATGAAAATATACTGCCAATAATATATTAAAGGACTAAATTCTACTAAATATGATATATAAATGATTACTTTATGTAACTTTTAAACTTTACTTTATACTTATTACTATTAAATAATAAGAAATATAACTACATAACTTTAAAATATTATGTTCAAAATTTAGTAAATGGATACCTAAATCGGTTTACTTTTTTTTATTTTACGTTATGTAAGTTAATTAGTTTTTTTTAAGTTTAAGGTTATACCACATTTTTCATGTTTATTAAATAATGACACACCCGTCCACATTCTAAATAAATTATATATAAATATATGTCGGGTTTATATAAGTTTATTTGACTAAATTCAATGACAAAAATAACTAAATAAAAATAAAATAATGAGAGATTTATACTAAAGTAATAGAATAAAGATTTGTACTAAAACCATAAAATAATAGAGAGATATGAATGTTTTATGGTTGTTTTAATTGATAAAAAGACAATAAATACAGAAAGTTATGATTAGGTAATTTTTGTAGTGAAATATAAATTAGGAAGAAATAATAAATACAGAAAGTTAAGATAAAGTATTTTTTGCAGTGAAATTTAAATTACGAAAAAGAAAAGCTTAAAATAAGTTTATTAATTACTTTGGTGGCATAGACTTGTAAATAAGTAGTTGTTTTAAGGGTGAGTTTATATTTGTACTTCTCTTTTAATAAGATAGCTATGCAAGTAAAAAATGTATTACCAGTATTGTCTGCACAATATTAATAACAATAAAAAACCGTTTGATCAGTGTTTTGAAACCCGACCCGGACACACGGTTGAATGGGTAAATCCGGCGACCCAAAAAAATCCGGTTTGAGTTTTCCGAAAAACCCAATATTTAGAAACTCGTAAAAACCAGCAAAAAAACACTAAACCGACAGTTGAACCAATAAATAACTTTTGCTTTTTTTAAAAAAATTGTGTTTTATATTTTAAGTTTCCAATTAAGAAGTTAAGTGATGACAAAAAAAACAGTTTTCCTTTTCATTTTCATTTTCTTGATTTTTAGATTTTGATGAAGATTTTACTATGCTACCTGAAGAAAATGAAATGAACAACGGTAGAGAGAACCAATTTTTTTTTGTCATCAATATAACCAAAATTAGTTGATGTGATTTGGTTGTTAGTTTATTTTTGTTATTGACTATTTATTACAATGATCTTTCATTTTTGGTTTATTTTGGATTTGAAGTTTAATTTATTATTAACATTAGACATTTAAATATTTATGAAATTTATGTCTTATTTTTTTTAGATGTCATAACTCTTACCTTGTTACAGAAAATTTTAAATAGTCACTATTTTTTGATAATTTGTATGTCAAATAAAAATAAAAATATAGAAACTAAAGTTAAGTATTTTCTAAATGTTTTTAAACATAAACTATATACTTCTCCAAACTATTATTTTATGTTTTAAAAACATTTAGAAAATATTAAAATTTAGTTTATATATTTTTTCATAGCTAATATATTATTATATAATAAACTTAATTCATTTATTAACCCGCAGTTCACCCGCAGTCGATCCAACGACCCAACGATCCGATAAGTTGTCCGGCTCAGTGTCTGGGTCGGGTTTAACGTTTAATCTTCGGATCTCATACTATAATACTTTCATAATTCAAACCTTTTACTGTTTCCAGATTTTAGAATGGTTTTGTTCCTAAATTTTAGGGGAATTAATAATTGAAAGACTTTCTTATTGTTATTACTAGAGACATTGCCCCCATACAAGCGCGGGGTTATGGACAAAGTTTTGGTTTCATCTCAATATTTGCTAGGGTTATTGTAGTTGTGAATCTAAACTATTAAGGCAGAAGTACAAATAATACTTACTCCTTAAAGTTGCACAAAAATTACATCCCTATGCTACTATACTTAAACTCTGTCGTTTGACTTATTTTTTTTACTCCTAAAATATTTTTGCCTTCCCGTAATACTATAGTTATGGGCTTACAAAATTTATATGGCCCAAATCAATGTTAAATTAAGTGTTTTGCAAACCGAACACAAAAAATCAATAACCCAATGTTTAAAAATCTGCTTACCCTGAGCAAACCAATCGATTGAACATATATATAATGTCTTTCATATCAAAACGTACCAGATTGGTATATTTAAATTTTGGTTCCAGAAGTATGATTCAATTTTATACCGAACACAAAAAATCAATAACCCAATGTATAGATTTTGGTTCCCGAAGTATGATGCAATTTGATAATCGCAACAGAGACATGCCTATTTCAATTTGGTATATTTTGTATATATGTAAAAGATGCTCCTTAAATGTCGTATTAGCTAAGATTTTTCACATAGAAAATCGTAGCTAATTAAATTTCCTTCCTTCCATATTACAAAATATTCCAAAATTGACTCCTAAATTTACGATTATTCAAAAACAAATCAACAAAGAATATTTGTTTCCTAATTTAGTGTTAGTCAGTATTTAAAAAGAGATCAAATAACTAACGCAATCACATTAATTATCTTTCAAACAACTTGCCAACCAAGTAATCCATATCTCTAAAAATCTAATATTCTCTTTTCCCTATTAGATAAAAAATAATTAATCTACATTAAATAATTTTACAAAGATTTTACCATTGATTCTGCGTTTAAATTATAACTACCTTGATTTACCATATAATTATTACGAATTAACCTAACAGGATCCCATTTGCTATCACAACTATATATATCTAATCATATATTCTCCAAATCATATCAAAGAAAACACAAAACCTCATTATGTCTAAAATGACGACATTTGTTCCTCTCACAAAACTCAGGCCATTCAAAGACAACTGGAGAATTCAAGTGAAATGTTTACATTCATGGAAGCAAAATACACCTTTTGCAGGTGATACTTTCGAGATGGTCTTAGCAGATCAATGGGTAAGTTTTGTTATAGCAGATCAATGGGTAAGTTTTGTTATACACGTTTATTTTTTTCACCTTATTACTAATGTCTAAAATCTATCTAATATGACTGTGTTTTTCTTAGGGTAACAAGATCCATGCTACTAGCAAACGATCTCTCATGCAACGGATTCAACGTGTCTTACCTATAGATTCATGGGGGGTTATTGAACATGTTACCGTCACTCCGGCTGGTGGTCAATATCGAACTACCAACTACAAATACAAGATGGTTATAGCAGAAGACGCTGTGCTGTCAAGATCAGATTTAGCTGATGATAGAATTTTCCTATCTCTTGCTAATTATGAAGAAATTGAAAATGGAACAAAAAAGCAAGCTTTCCTCATAGGTAATCTCACTTTCTGTTATATTCACATTGTTTAAAATCGTGTCTGTTAGTTGATATAAGTCGTTACATATGTTTCTTTTTTTTTCTTACAGATGTTATAGGAAGAATTCATGAACTTGGTGATGTCCAGACTGTTCAAGTGTCTGGCGAAGACAGAAAGAGGGTTCAGTTTCGCTTAGTTGATGCAGAGTTTGTTTTCAGAACACTTTGTTTTCATTAGCTTATACACTTTATTTTGCTTGCTTCGTTTACTAAAGAACATGTTTTGATTTCGTCAGAGGAAACAATCTAGCATGCTGTCTCTGGGGAACATATGCCGAGCAACTTGAACCGTTTGCTGGCAAAGATCAAACAATTATTTGTTTGATCAGGTTTGCAAAAATCAAGGAATTTAGAGGTATTTGTTTTGACTCTTATAACAATAGTTGATTAATTTGTTTTTTGTTCGGATTCAAAGCTTATGTTTAATGCTTAATAGGAGAGCTGCAAATCACTAATGCTTTTGATGCTTCACGTCTGTTCCTGGATCCGATGATCCCTGAACTTACCCATTTAACTGAAAGGTTTTTCTTTTCTTATGATTTATATATTATTACATGTGTATCTTTTATATATAATTTTTAAAATGTCTAAATTTTACTGATCTTAATGCATTTAAGGCTGACAAATGACGATCTCTCTGTTGCTCTGGTCCAAAAACCATCTGGAAAGAAGGATGGTAAAAAGCATTTATACAACTGGAATGATGCTGAGATCAAAACAATTTCAGAAGCCGCTGAGTCCACTCAGGTACATTTTGGTTATGAGCATTGTAGAACAAATCGTTTTTAATTTTATAAAATGTTTAGGTGGAGATTTGCAAAATCATATGTACTATTGAAGCAATAGATACAAATTGGTCTTGGTTCTACATTGGTTGTAACCGACACCAAAAACGTGTCAACAAGATTCCTAATGTGGATTATGGAAGGATGACAAAGAAAGATAAGCCTTTGTTTCGTTGTGAACATTGTCGTTCAAATATCAATACGGTTGGACCCAAGTAAGTTGTGATATTTACATAAACTAATTCTTGTGAGTTTACGTATATTATTTTATCCAATTATTATTTCTATATCCTGAGTTTTTGTTTTTTTTTTTAATAGATTCAAGCTACATTTGGTTGTCAAAGATGACTCTGCAACATGTAATTTGATGTTGCTAGGCTCTGTTGGTAAGTCTATCGTTGCAGTGGATGCTGAAGAATTATGGGATGGCTCTTATGAGGAGGTATATTTTTATATGAATTTGTGTTTTGCAGTTACTTTTTCTTACGATAATAGTTAAGATTTAACTCCTTATATTTCTTCTTTCTATCAGATTGAAGATCCAGAGATACTACCAGAACCTATTCTTAGTTTGGTTGGAAAGTCTTTCTGTTTTGGTATTTCCATAACCTCAGACAATGTCACAAATGGTTCAGACACTTTTGTTGTTTTAGAGATTTGTTCTGGAGATAAAGTTCTTACTATCGAGACTGACTCTCAATCTAATTCTGATTATGGTCACTACTTCTTCCACCATGTCATCTGGATCAGTAAGTATATTTTTTTATTTATTAAGTGTTTGCCTTACATGTTTTTATTACTGTGTGTGTTATCATAGTTTCTAACAAAACCTAAAATTTTAAATGGATTTAGGCCATGATGTTGGACCAAATTTCATCTGATGAGTGTCCAACTCCTATAACAAAGCGCAAGGAAGATAATTACGACCTACAGGACCTAACATCTTCTTCTAAGAAACAATGCATCAAGATCATCAAACAAGAGAAGAACAAGAGTGATTAGGCTGAAGATCTGAGAAGTTTCTTTCCGATATCGAACTCCTTTCCCTATTTTCAAGTTGTTATGCTTTGATTTATTCCATACTTTCTATTTGAGGCTTTGTTTTTTTTTTAGTTTTTTGTGTTATTTGAATTTCCTATATTTAATAATAAGTTGGGTTTTTATGTGGATTGCATTAAAACGATGAGATATATTAGATTCATCTTATATTTTTAGGTTATGTTTCAAAGTTTAATTTAAACTAATATAATTTAATGACTAATTACTAATCAAAACAATCGTATTCAGTTCACACAACAACCTAACTAACCAATCAACTCTTATAGTTCTAAAGTAAAACTATACTAACTTGCGTAAATCTAAATGTCTCAAACTGACAAAAGAATTACATTGTTTAGAATAGTGTATCTGTCTTAAAGAGTATGAATGTTCGAATCTGCTCCATCTTTGTGACTCATGCATCTGTATTTTTACTAACAAAAGCAATATCAAGGATCATGCAGTCAGAGTAGGAATCTATATAAATGTCATACAAACCCCAATTAATGTTACAGATGTATAGAAATAACAATTACTAATTAAACTTCCTAATTATAACTATTATCCTAACTTTAAGCTAAGTATATATTGTCAATCTTAAATTACACCCCGAAAATTAGGAGATTACCTCAATATATGCAAATCTAATCTGTTGCTTTCCCATTCTTCCCACGATTTTTTCTTCCTTGTGGTCGTACAAGGAACATTCCTTGATCCAAACACTCAACTGATGAATCGTAAGAGAGGAAACGTCCATGAAGGAATTGACACTGCCAAAAAAAACAAAACCGCATCATGCAGTGATATGCCTAACCTTGAAGAGATTCAGAGGTTTTCTAATCCCATCTCAATCCAGCCGATTCCGTTGTCTTCAATTTACTTTAGACCCTTCGAAACTATTGAGAATCAACATGTTCCAAACTACACTATTCCTCCATATCAACAAATACGCAAGCTTTCACCACAAACACCTTTAAATAAAAGAAGATGTATCCTTGGTAAGTGATTCATCTAAAATGACCTATTAACGTGTCATCATGTACAATTTGGTAGTTCTATAAAATGTATTTAAATTTCTAATGTTTCTAAGGTCTCGAAAAGATAAAAGACCAAGTGAATGACACCCCAGTGTTAAGCAGTTGCTTGACCTCATTATCAAGTAAGTGTTTGTTTGGGTTATATCTGTATATATGCTCTAACCTGTTCATTTTTCAAACTCATTTCAACTTTCTTTAATATTATTACAGAGGATCTACAAAAGAGGAGTTTTGAATCTATGAAAACTAAGGGATGCCATCAAACCAGAAGTTCAAGTAATGTATTGAAAGACATTACTAATATAGCACATCTGAGGAAAAAAAATGCATATCATCGTCATCTACATTTGATGCATCAGCTCAGTCCATACAAGAAGAAGATGGATTAGTCGGAACTGATTTGTTTGGAGGTAGCCAATCTTTTATCAAGAGTACGGTTTTTTATGCTTTTTGGTACTTACAAATAATTGAATTTTTTTTTATCAGGGTTCATTGATACAGATAGCCAGCAAGTTTTTGAATGTTCTTCTCTAGAGAATACTGATACTGAAAATGGGGATTCTGATTTAGATGATCCTATGGATTATGAGCCAGAGGTTGAGCCAAACAATAGTGAGAGAGTGGCACCTAATTCAGATCACATTGTTGGTGTTGTAAAGGCGCCAAAACCTCCTAACCAAAAGTGTTTTAGTGAAAACGGTATTGATTCTGTGTGTTTTCTTGATTCATTAACACATTTCGTGTTCATCTTCGTCTAATTTAAGCATGTTTCTATTTTGATATTTGATTTTTGTAGAGTACTTAGATGAAGGTGATCCGGACTACAACTGTTCTCATTGTGGTGCTATCATGTGGTAAGGAGAACGGCTAAACAAGCGGAGAAACGCAAAGAATCCTACATTTTCATTATGTTGTATGCAAGGACAAGTGAAATTGCCGTTGTTGAAGGAACCACCACCAGTTTTAAAAAATCTCTTGCAAGGAGATGATCCAAGAAGCAGACATTTTCAACGACATATAAGGCCGTACAATATGGTTTTTTCCTTCACTTCTCTTGGTGGAAGAGTAGAGAGGTCTCTGAAAAAAGGTAGAGGCCCTGATATGTTTCAGCTTCAAGGAGAAAATTATCATTTATTGGGTGCGGGTATCACACCACCTGAGGGGAGTGAACCAAAGTTTGGACAGCTATATATAGTTGATACGGAGAATGAAGTTGAGAACAGAACAAAATGTTTAAGGTATAAGTTTTTTTTTTTTTTATGAAACTTGTGCTTTTAATAGTTTAGATTACTAACATTGTTCTTTTAATTTTTTTTTATAGCTTGGGTAAACGGCCATTCCAGGTCAAGAAAAAGGATCATCTCAGAAAAGATATTATAGAGACTTTGATGAAGATGTTGAATGAAGTCAACCCATATGTTAAAAAGTTTAGATCAGCCAGAGACCGCTTCAATACAGATCCTGAAAATTCTTTTCATATGAGGATTGTTAGTGAGAGGTTAAAGGATGGAAGGACGTATAACACACCCACAGCCTCTGAGGTTGTTGCGCTGATTCCTGGAGATTTTAGTCTTGATATGGACAGAAGGGATATTGTTCTTCAAAAAAATTCAGGAAAACTACTGAGGATAAACGAGATTCATGCTTCATATCTTGCACTTCAGTATCCTCTTTTGTTTACATATGGTGAAGATGAATTCAGACTTGGTATTAAGAAAGGAGCAACAGAGAAGACAAAAAAACAGAAGAAGCCTAATATCAGTATGAGGCAATGGTTTGCTTTTCGCCTGCATGAGCGTAAGAACGAATCGCATTCTCTCCTACATTCTAGAAGACTATTTCAGCAGTTTGTGGTGGATGCCTTCACAACAATTGAGTCTAATCGGTTGCGATATCTGAAGTTAAACCAGCCTTCTTTGCGATCAGATAGCTATGACTCTATTAAAGAATCTGAGAACGCAGGAAAAGTGGATATGAATGAGCAAGGAACTGAGTTTACATTACCAGCTTCATTCGTAGGGAGTCCTAGATATATGAAGAATTGCTACTTGGATGCTATGGCAATATGTAAGCATTTTGGATTCCCTAATTTTTTCATCACTTTCACATGTAATCCCAAATGGCCAGAGATCACAAGATATGTTAAGGCAAGGAAGCTAAAGGCTGAAGATAGATCAAACATTATCTGTAGGATTTTCAAGATCAAACTTGATTCATTGATGGATACTCTAACCAAAAAAAATATTTTGGGAGAGACACAGTCATGTAAGTTAAACCTGTCTGATCTGTATATTAAAATTGTATTCCTTACGTTTATGTTTATTTATATTTTGACTGAAATGTTTTTTTTTAAACAGCTATGTACACAATTGAGTTCCAGAAACGGGGTTTACCACATGCTCACATTCTCTTATTCATGAAGAAGTTAAAGAAGCCTACAACAGACGATATTGACAACTTCATTTCCGCTGAGATTCCTAACAAGAAGGATGAACCAGAACTGTATGAGGTCATTAAAGATATGATGATTCATGGTCCATGTGGACGAGCTAATACTAATTCTCCATGTATGGAGAATGGCCGTTGCTCTAAGTCATTTCCTAAATCATTTTCTGAGAAGACTACTATTAATAAGGAAGGATTTCCGGTTTACAAGAGGCGTGAGCAGTCAGAGAACTTTGTTATGAAGAATGGAGTGAGATGTGACAATCGGAGTGTCATTCCTTACAACCGGAAGTTATCTCTTCTTTACAGAGCTCATATCAACGTCGAGTGGTGCAACCAAGTTGGGTCTATAAAGTATTTATTCAAATACATTAATAAAGGACAGGATCGTGTCACAGTTGCTGTTGAACCACCAGACAACATTGTTGCAAGTGAGTTAGGAGATGTTGAGCTTAATAAAGAGAATCTTGATAAGAAAAGGAATGAACTCAAGGAATTCTTTGATTGCAGGTAAGATTAGCATTGTTTTTCTTTACAATATACCAGTTCATTAATTAAGCTGCGATTTTTAACCATATTTTTTTTTCAGATACGTGTCAACGTGTGAAGGAACTTGGAGAGTATTCAAATTTCCTATTCACTATCGATCAACTGCTGTTGAGAAGCTTAGTTTCCATCTACCCGGAAAGCAAGTTATTACATTCAAAGGAAAAGACAAATTGAAGGTAGTTGTCACCCGGAAGCTCATTCAAAATACAATGTTCTTAGCTTGGTTTGAGTTGAACAAGATTGACTCCTTCGCAAGAACATTGACCTATGCTCAGATCCCAAGCTTCTATACTTACGACAAAAGGTCAAAGAAGTTCAACATAAGGAAACGGGGATTTGCTTTGGGGAGGATTAACTATGCTCCTAGGAGCCAAGAAGATGCTTATTACTTGCGTGAGTTGTTGAATGTTGTCAGAGGACCCACAAGTTATGAGGACATTAAAACATACCTAGATGTTCTCTATCCGAGCTACAAAGAAGCATGTTATGCTCGTGGGTTATTAGATGATGATCAGGAGTACATTGATGACATAGTAAGAAGAAGTTTTGAGAGCACAGCAAGTGAGCTGCGGAAAGTGTTTGTTATGATGCTTATGAGTAACACTTTGTCTAAACCAGAGTCTGTATGGGAAAACACTTGGATGTTTTTGTCTGAAGATATCGAGCACTCTAGGAGAATAAATTTTAATAGACCTGGTATGTTTTTAGTTTATGACCTGAGATTGTTAAATTTAGATACATTTTTTTTGAGTTTCCAGACTTATAATTTTGTTTGCTTTCTTGCCTTTTGCATATTCATTGTAGGTCTGTTGTTGAGTGATGACGACAAAAAGAAGTATGCTTTACTTGAGATTGAAAAAATATTGAAAAGGTCTGGAACTTCTCTCGCCAAATTTGATAATATGCCTAGACCGCCAAAGACAAGTAGCCACGATGAAAATGTTTTGGTGCTAGATGAACGCAGCTATGAGCGATCTGCTTTGTTAGAGACTCTTCGAAGAGATCTTCCGAAGATGACATGCGAGCAAAGAAAGATATATGAGGAGATTCTTTCTGCTGTTAATAAAGAAGATGGTGGAATGTTTTTTGTGAGTGGTTTTGGTGGAACAGGGAAAACTTTCCTATGGAAATTGCTTTCTGCAGCTATCAGATCTAGAGGAGATATTGTTCTAAACGTGGCTTCAAGCGGCATTGCATCATTGTTGTTGCCTGGTGGTCGGACAGCACATTCCAGATTCGGCATTCCTCTAAATCCAGACGAGTTTTCTTCATGTACAATGAAGCATGGAAGTGACCAAGCTAATTTAGTGAAAGCATCATCACTTATCATCTGGGATGAAGCCCCTATGATGAGCAAGCATTGTTTTGAGGCTTTAGATAAAAGTTTATCTGATATTGTTCGGAAACACGACACCCAACCATTCGGTGGAAAGGTTATCGTTTTTGGTGGTGATTTTAGGCAGGTTTTGCATGTTATAAATGGTGCTGGTAGAGCTGAAATAGTTATGGCCTCACTTAAACTCATCCTATCTTTGGACGCACTGCAAAGTTCTTAAGCTCTCCAAGAATATGAGATTGCTATCAGCAGGATTGTCACAAGCAGAGGCAGAAGATCTTAAAGAATTTTCAGAGTGGATATTAAAAGTTGGTGATGGTAAACTATCAGAGACTAATGATGGTGAGGCAGAGATAGAAATTCCCTCTGAATTTTTGATTACAGACTGTAATGATCCTATAGAAGCAATCAGCGAAGAGATTTATGGCACATCAACTTCATTGCATGAAAAGAAAGAGGCCAAGTTTTTTCAAGAGAGAGCTATCCTCTGTCCAACTAACGAGGATGTAAATACAGTTAATGATTATATGTTGGACAAGCTAGAAGGTGAATTTGGCTATTTTCATCTATTGATTTTGCTTTCTTTGTATTTGAGTCTTATTCTCCAAATTCTGTTGTTTTCTATTTCAGGTGAGGAAAAAACTTATAACAGTGCTGATAGCATTGATCCTGCAGATACAAGTTCTGTGAACAATGAAGCTCTTAGTGCGGATTTTCTAAACACAATTAAGGTTCCTGGTTTACCAAACCATAGTCTTAGACTAAAGGTTGGTTGTCCTGTTATGGTTCTGAGAAACATAGCTCCTTCTGATGGCTTAATGAATGGGACGAGACTGCAGATCACTCAGCTAATGGATTTTATGGTTCAAGCTAGGATTATAACAGGAGAGAGGATTGGGGAGATAGTTGATATTCCTAGATTGCTAATAACCCCTTCTGACACCAGATTGCCTTTCAAAATGAGAAGAAGACAACTGCCTCTTGCTGTGGCTTTCGCAATCACAATCAACAAAAGTCTAGGGCAATCACTATCTCAAGTAGGTCTTTATCTACCAAGACCTGTATTTTCACATGGTCAGTTATATGTTGCTGTTTCTAGAGTGACTTCCAAAAGGGGATTGAAAATTCTGATTTTAGACGAAGATGGGAAACCACAAAAACAAACTAAGAATGTAGTTTTCAAAGAAGTTTTCGACAACCTTTAACAAATGAGGTAATAAGTTATGTCTTTTCATATTTTTGATGCCATATACAGTTTTTGTTTGGATGTGATCTTTGTTTTAAAAACCAGGAAATGTGTTTGGACTCGCCCATTACATATAATAAAAACTATTTGTTCTTTGCAGATCTCAGAAGTTCACGTGTTCTATGGTGGAAGCATGCTTGCTGGTTCACAAAGTTCTCTAATAGTTATGCAAACAACATTTGTTTTCTTTTCCAACGAATCTGGAATGCAATAAGTTTGTTATTATTTTGATTTAGATAGATGCATGAGTTTTTGGGTCTTTAAAACCATATCGAAATAAAGCGCATGTTTTATAAGATTATCATCAACATATACCCTTACCAAGCAACACTCAAGCAAGTCAAAACAAAGCATATTGACTAAAGCCAGGGTTCTCTAATCTAAAACCTTATTCTACACTGTCCTACTTCAGAAACCTTACGACTTACTTAGAAGAGATAAGTAATAACTAACCGTATTATAAGATGTTAATCCCCAATGGTTGTTGTCTTCTTTTTCATCTTGATAACTGATACTTTGACCTTTCCACGTCCAACATCATGCTACAGATTTAGAACGTTTAAAATCAGGGCTAATCTCTGTTCAACAAACCATGGGACCTCAACAAGAACAAATTTTTAACTTCCTCTTGAAAAATCATTAAAGCAAATATCTAACACTTTACCTGATTTGTCCTGTGTCGTAGTGACAACATGGATTCCTCGCAGGAACCAGTGGTAGTAACAGCTTGCAATATCAGCATCAGCCGACTCTCCCTCTTCTTTCATAAGTTCACTCCATCTTGATAAGTTGATTCCCCTGGAAATGATTCTTGTGTAAGGAAAAAAACATTAAAGTAATTTCCCAACAAAGAACTTTACTTTGACTTACGACTTACTCAAACATGTTACTTGAGCAGTGATCCTCACAACACACAGGTCAATCTTACACTTCTCTTTTAGCATTGCAGCCTGTGACAAAAAAATTACAACATGATTTTCCTTGCATTGGTAAAAGAAGAGCCTGAAAAACATGAGCTTTCTTAGGCTAGGATAAATATCAGAACAACACTTCACATATATATAGAAAAAAATATTTTACTTCTATATTGCTTTGTGATGGATCTTCCTCTACCAAATACTTGGAGTTGAGTTTGTTATTGAAAGCAGCTACCTGTTTAAGAAAGAAATAGATTAATCCACAGTGGCTTGTAGCTTTATTATCAGTAGATCACAAAATGTCAATCACGTAGACTGGAACAAGCATCAGAAACTTACAACAGTTTTGTTCGCATCCTCTATTCCGAACAAGGTCAAGAATGGCTCCCAAGGTTCTCATTTGTTATATCAATGTATATAAACATGATCTGCAAGAAAATAAATAATATACCTTAAGAGTATATGTTTGTTCTAAATCCTACTAACCCTTTTAGACTCAGCGTCAGAAGTACCTTCGATTTAAACCTTCTTTGATCATGAAGATGAGCCATACTCTGAAAACATAGCAGGCTTTAAGAAGCTGAGCCATACTCTGAAAATCATAAATTTTGGCAAAGATTATAACCTAACCAAGGAAGAAAAATGAAAAACAGAACTACGATTAAGCACACAAAGATAGACTTGCAACTGGTATTATTTTACAAACTGCAGTGACAAAATCTTCAAACCTGAAGCTTAACAGGACTGGAATAAACCCAAGCAGTATTGCTTTCACTCGATTTTGTAATCAAGGGAAACTTGTTCTTGCCTAGAAACTCCAATATCTTATTCTTCTTCACTTTGTAAGATCCATCTACATGAACCACACAAGACTTTTCATCATGATTCCAAAAAACCATCACAACAAAAAAATCTTAACAAAATATCAAACATAACAACAAGAAAGGTCTTCCACAATCAGCAGCAAGATTACCATACTAAGTGTACCTTTCCGCCTTAGTTTTAGCCATGCAAATAAACACATCACTAGCCTTGAGCTCAGGAAACAGAAGTATCACAACACCATTAACAGTGTTAATAAGTCATCTGATTCTTTTCCGATCTGAAACAACTTGAGGTCATTTCTTCGTGATTAAACAGGAGACGGTACATATCTATCCAATTGTAGTGTCTTCGTATTACAAAACTGTAGAAAATCATAACAAATAACACAAATTAGAACAACTAACCGTGAATTTAGAAAGTTAAACATAAATCTACAAACTCGAACCTATATTTGAGATCTCCACAAGTAATCAATAGATCTATCTTCTTTCATCCTTTGAGTGAAAAATTCACAGCAGTTTAGAGATTTGTCGACGAGATTAATGGAAGGCACCAACAAAGAGATCGACTGGATGAAGAGATCTTTCGTCGAAAAGAAAAAAAAGACGTAGAAAGTTTAGTCTTTCTGTTTATTTCCCGGAAAAAAAGTGTAAATGGGCTTTGTTAACTGTTTATAGTCCACTATATTTTGGGCTAAATATTAAAATTACTACACTTATCTAATCTAAAAAATGTGGGTTGGGTTACATAATAAATTTTATTTTTGGCTCACAATATTATTTTCTTGAATTATGTTAAAAATAAAATTCTTGAGTTAGTAATCCAACCCATGTTTGAATAATTTGATTAAACTTCTAAAATCTACACTAAACACTCTACTATTTTACCCTATAATATTTTTAAAACCAAATTTTAGTGCAAAAAAAAAAATACAAAAAAAAAACACAAGACAACGTTATAATCTAAAATTTAACACAAAACAAAATGAACACCAAACACCAATGTCAAAAATTACTAACATATAAAATCATCATTAATTTTACAACAAACCAAAAAAAATTAATTAATGGTTCCATACTCCCGCGCGGGCGCGCGGGTCAAAATCTAGTTTTGCGTTTAAAGTTGTTTTTCAAGTTTTTTTATTGTTATTGGGTTAGAGTTGTGATGATGAACTGTGTATACATTGTTCTGCACTTATGAAGGACTAAATTGTGTTAGTAATGTGATTGATATCGGTCATGTTGTTGTTTGCTGTGTCACTGAGATTTATTGTTTGTTTGTCTTTTTAACTTGTTTCCTGTACTGTTGAGAGTACATAAATTATATTAAAGTTGTTGAGAGTACATTTTGTTTATGGATATTTTTTCTCCAGTTTAGTTGTGTAAGTTGTGTGTATTAAGTAATAATTTTTAATATCCTTATTATGTTTGTTATATGTTTTTATTTTATTTTTAAATTTGTTGCTCTTACCGGACCTTTAAAACAAATACATGAAGACTTGTTGAAATAACTATAAAATGAGTGACAATTCTGAGTATTTGGGCTTTAGTGAGTTTTAAATGAATTTATGTATTTCTCATAAGAAGACAATAGCATTGGTCTGTTGACATTGGACATGTAGGCTATTTTTATGAGACAAAAAGAGTGAGCTCAATTTGATCTCGTGATAGAGATTTGAAGAAGAAATAGATCTATGTTAAATTAATGAAATGAGGGGTACAATGGTATTTTGAGGGAAAAGTGTCAATTTCGACCGCAACAATTTCGGTCGTGCCAAATACAACCCGAACAATTAATCAGTGTCAAATACGATCTCAACTCAACTATAATCCAAGAAAACTACCCGAACTCTTCAAACGTGCCTAAATCTACGTTGACTCTAACAGAAATTAGTCAACCGTTAACAATAAAAACTACGTCATTTTGATATACGAGAATAAATGTCAATTTCAACCCTAACCATTTCGGTCAGTGCCGAAAACGACCTCAACTTAACTATAATTTAAAAAAACTACTCAAACTTCTTAAAACGTGCATAAATCTACATTGATTCTAATATAAGTTAGTCAACCACTAACGAGATAAGACGACATCGCTTTGATATATATATATATATATATAAATAAATATGTTCATTCCATGACTCAAACCCGTGTTTGGATACCCTTTTAAAGGGGCACACTAACAACTAGACTAAATTAACTTTTTGAAATATTTTTACAAATTGAAATTATATAAACTATTATTCTTCTTCCTTTGTCTTATCCAATTTAAAACTTTGGTGATTGCTTTTGTATATTTTAGTTATTTTTTAATATGTCTAATATTTTGTATAAGATGTCTTAGTGAAAGAAAGGTAAAAGGGCTCTTAACATTTTTGAACAAAATATCAAAAATATATAATATTAACTTTGAAAAATTAAAAAAATTCACTTAATTTTAAAAATTAAAAAGAATTTATATAAGAAAAGTTTATAAATAAATTCAAAATTTTAAGAATATTTAAGATCTTATAATTATATATTATTATTTTTATTTAGTAAGATATAAATTTATTAAAGATATGATAAATAAAAAACATGTTAATGTATTTATATAAATCAGAAAGAATTATCACCAAAATTTTAAATTGGATAAAAAGAAGAAGAATAGTAGTTTATAAAATTTCAAATTTGTAATAATATTTCAAAATTTTACTTTTAACTAGTTGTTAGTGTGCCTTTTAAAAGGGTATCCAAGCACGGGATTGAGTCCTGGAATGAACATATTTTAAAAAAAAAGATATATATATATATATATCAAAACGACGTCGTCTTATCTTGTTAGTGGTTGACTAACTTCTATCAGTGTCAATGTAGGTTTATGCACGTTTTAAGAAGTTTTGGTAGTTTTTTAAAATTTATAATTAAGTTGAGGTCGGTTTTGGCATTGACCATTTGTTCGGGTCCTATTTGGCACGACTGAAAGTGTTGGGGTTGAAATTTGCACTTTTCCGCGTATATCAAAACGGCGTCGTTTTATCTTGTTAACAGTTGACTAAGTTCTGTTAAAGTCAATGTAGATTTAAGCACGTTTTTAAAAGTTTGGGTAGTTTTCTTGAATTATAATTGAGTTGAGATCGTATTTGGCACAGATCAATTGTTCGGATCGTATTTGGCACGATCCAAACTGTTGAAGTCAAAATCGGCACTTTTTCCGGTATTTTGACTATTAAAATTTTAATGGTAAAAGTGATTATGGTATAAGTGAAATGTAGTATTAGAAAAGTGGTATAATTGATAATTTCCCTTAATAATGAAACCTCTTTTTTGATCATTTTCCATAATTTGCTTAAAAACATTTTAGGCTATTTTAGTATATTTGCGCCTATCCCACTATATAAAAGCAACTAATTTTGGATGTTATAAAGGATGCCACATAGGCAAAATATTCTCAGCCATTCATTCTGCCACGTCACTGGTAACCCAGACCAACAAATCGTAATTGCAGCCCAGCCCGTTAACCGGTTTCGCTCACGAAATTGCTGTCTCCGTCTCTTTGCTGTTGGGCCAGATTAAAAAAATTTCCAGCCCATCCCATTACTTATTTCAACTGTCAAACTATTTTCTTTTGCATTTTCTATTATTTCAGACAATTTTTTTTATTTCAACTGTTTTCTATAACAATGTGCAAACCGCCTAAGTTCCCTTTGATCTTAAAATAGTACGCCCAAGATAACAAAACCCCCTCATTTCACACACAGTCCCTGTAAATTTCTATAAAAAACTAAATTCTACTATCAAACCCACCCAACAAATTTACTACTACCACCTATAATTATGGCCCGGCCTACTTAAACTTTAAAAAAAACCATGACAATACTTAAAAAAAACACACTCTAACTATGTTCACTTCAAAAAAAAAAATTTAAACAAAATTGCCAAAAAAATACTAATTCTCATTCTTATCTATGTAGCACATGCACCACAAGATCAAAGCAATTAGGACAACACCCTCGAACCTCATCCAATAATCGTTAGGATCCTTAGGGTCTGGCCCATCACAAATCACAAAAATAAAGATGCTTTCCTATGGACAATTTTCATATGTCTTGACATCCAGGTTTGTCTAAAATTCATATTTTTAATTATTCCAACTATATTTCAAATGATTGTTTCTAACCACTAAACAGGAACAAAAAATGGAAGGGAAGGTACCTATTTCTACGTCTGACACAATGTACCAACGCTTCGAAGAAGGGAAAATTTATCACATTAGATATTTTAATCTCCTCCCCAATAACCAACGTTACAGGCTTACCGATCAACCATACATAATCAATATCAAAGAAACAACAACTATTACACTGATTCAAGAAAACATTGCACCGATTCCTTCATACATATTCCGGCCACAACGCTACACCCAGTTGATCAGCTTAGCAAGTGAAACCAACTTCCTACCAGGTAAAAAAAAAACAAAAACTCTCTCACACAAAAATAAATCCTAATTTTTTTCCAAACAACCAAATTATTCCTACAGATGTTGTTGGCCGCATTTGCCTCATCCAAGGAAGTGATTTATATAACCACTACACAGATTCAAAAATCATCATTGGATTACGTTTAGACAGGTACAAACTTTTTATTAAGTAATAATTGGTTTACAACTAAACAAAATCTAATACAATAATTATTTGTAGATCGAAATTGGTACGTCTAACTTTATGGGACAAGGATGCATCTAATTTCAGGGAGTTAAATCGCATATCAACAAGGAAAAAACAAGTCGTAATCATCACAAGTATCATTCCACGGATACATGAAGGTAATAAACTAAACATAAACTTTACAGAAAACTAAATGCTAACAAATATTTGCCTTTTTCAGAAAAACTATCACTTACAGCAACACCTGGAACGCGCTTCTACTTTAACAACGAAATTGATATCATTCAACGCTTCCAAAAGAGGAATAAACTGCTATCTTAAGCCTCATAGCAAACACCACCAGTCAACTTTTAAAACATTTACGTTACCACTTCCTACATCAATTAAATTGTCACACACAAAGATTATTTTCTCATTCAAATATCGAATTCCTCAAAACTATTTATTATTCATACTTACAGTTGTTTTTTTTAAAAAAATGATCACCGTTTCGAACTTCTCCCCTGTATAAAAAAACAAAACTTAACTTATCCTTTCAGAAACCAAAAAACACACAATTTTAATTCACCTGATTTTTATTAAACATGTAATCCGCGCGCAACGCGGACGCCGGCCCTAGTTGTAGTAATTGGTTAATTCCCGTGATTATATCCGTAAGCCAAAAAGTCAAAAGTAAATTCTACGAAATCCGATTTTATTTGTAATTATCTTATTTAATGGAAATTAATTAATAAAAAGACGAAAAACGTCACGTCAAGGCAAGTCTTTCTGAGAACGCTTCAACTTCCTTCTTAACCACGCTAACCGCACTTGCTCTACTCTCTGCTCCCACAGTAAACCCTAATGGCGGCGATTGAAGAGGACGATGTGTCGGTGATCCTCGAAGAACAGCGCGAGGAGATCATGGCCGCTAAAACCCTAGCCCAGGACCACGATCTGGCTTTCAACCTTCAAATGCAGGAAGCCCTAGCCGTTTCTCGAGCAGCCCACACCTCCTCTCCGACACTCGATTTCACCGCTGAAGAAGGTGACGGATTTGACTACACGTCGCTGATTCTAGAGGACATTGCGCGAGTCGATCAGGAGAGGCGAGACCACGAGGTTGGCGCTCAGGAGACGAAGAGACTCAAGGTCGATCTCGACCGCCGGATCCACGATCAGAGGTTTGCTAAAGAGATTATGAACATCCCTGACGCTGATTGGAGCAAAGACGGCGACTATTTCCACAAACCTTACTCGCTCGAGGAAGCTTCCTCCTCCTCGGCCGTCAAGGTCCCTCCTCCTTTCCCTGCGATTGGGTTTGAAAGTTTCCGCGTGTATTGCAAAGGATTGGTGAGTGAGGAGATGATTGGTGAGACGAGGGTTACGGTTGGGGGTGTTGGTGTGGCTCTTTGTGACTCCTCGGATAATCTCATTTGGGAGGTGGCCAAGGTTCTCGGTGCTGACGAGTCTAAGAGCCCTCAAATTGCCGAGTTGGAGGCCATTCTTCGTGCCTTGGATGAAGCTTTGACCTTTGATTTGGGAAGGGTCACCTTCTTCATTGATGATTTCAACCTCTTCAACTACGTGAGCTCTCTCTCTCTCCCTGAAAAATAAGATTCCTTTGAAAAAGGTCTCGACTTTTTGAATGATTGTGATTCTTATTTTTGGGCTCTTCGATCTTATTTTACATAATCATTTGCATATCTTCGAAAGTTTTACTCAGAAATTAGATTTCTTTGACAAAGATTGTGAATTTCTGAATGATTGTGACCTTCCATTCTTAAAAAAGTTTACTCCTTTTAGTTGCTAAATTAGCGTGTTTTACGGTATTGTTCTCCTTTTGTTTTGTTTTGTTTGTTTGTTACCTTTTACTATGTCCGTTGCTACAATCTGAATAACTGTGTCTTTGCAGTCTTTTACCTAATTATTTGGCATTTAACCATTTGAGAATCATCTAATGTGAATCTGGATTATCTTACCGTTGTAGTTTAGTTTAGTTCTGGTTGTTTTCCCTTTTTGTTGATATTATTGATCTTTGATATGGCTGCTCATGTTTTGCCCTGTAATCTAGGTGACTGGGAGGGTGGAACCTAGGCAGAGCGCTGTTGCAACACTTGTAAACAAAGTGGCTCTTCTCCAGAAAAAGTTCTCTTATTGCCAACCATCTCTTTTGACAAGAAATGATGTTAAGTTTGTGTTCAAGCTCGCAAGAGATGCGATCGTGTCTCAAATCAAATGGCCTGAGGAGACTAGTAAAGGCAAGACTTTCAAGGAGACTTGTGTGATCTGCTACGAAGGCATCACCGTTGACAAAATGTTCTCCGTTGATGGTTGTTTCCACCGTTTCTGCTTTTCCTGCATGAAGCAGCACGTTGAAATTAAGCTACTCGGAGGGAAAACAGCTACTTGTCCGAGCGACGGGTGCAAATCAGAAGTAAAGATGGATTGCTGCGCCAAATTTCTTGATCCCAAGCTCGTTGAGGTTATGATCCAACGCAAGAAAGAAGGCTCCATTAATGTTTCTGATAAAGTTTACTGTCCATATCCTAAGTGCTCGGAACTGATGGCCAAAGCTGAAGTTTTTGAGTATACCAAACAGTTCTTCGTTGGCACTGAGCAATCTCCTGCGAGGAAATGCATGAAGTGTGGGCTCTTTTTCTGCATGCAGTGCAAGGTACCGTGGCACTACAAAGACACCTGTGATGACTTCAGTAAGTCAAAGAGGTATCAGAACGCTGGAGATGGAATGCTCAAGTCTCTGGCGCAGAGCAAGCGGTGGAGACAATGCATAAGGTGTAACAATATGGTTGAGCTTGCTTTTGGGTGCTACCATATAACCTGCAGGTACCTTTGCTTATTATGGTTACTACAATACAAATCCATGGATAAAGAAAGGAGAGACCATGTTTGGTCATTTGTTTACTATTGCTGATCTGATGTTTTTTATTGTGTGGCTTGCAGATGTGGATATGAGTTCTGTTACACGTGTGGAGCTGAATGGAAGAACAAGAAAGCGACATGTGCGTGCCCGATCTGGAATGAGCGCAACATAATCCGTGAAACAAATGTGAATCGTAGGAGGTGATTTGTCTTTGTGTTGCGTGAAAGGTTAAGAAGTAGATTGTTAGGGTTAGAGTTGGTGACAGCTCTAAAATCAAAACACTAGTTATGGCCTTTTGTTTTGCGGTAGGCTTCGGTTTTTGTTGTTTTGGAAACTGATCTAAAAATTTGGTGTTCTACTTTGGATCTTCTATTTGGGTTTATAATGTTGGGCAAAGAAATGACTGCGTGGGAAGGAAGAACAAGCTTTAGTCTGTTAAGCTAACAACTCAGTACCTACAGATCAACAAACTCACTGAAACTCAACCAAATCTTATTACGACAGCTGACAAACAAGTTCATCATCATGAATCATATCAATAATTCAATTTTTTTTCATGTTTTTTTTAATTAACTAAAAGATATATTGTTTTTTTCAAAAAAAAATTTTAACACTGGATTTATCATTGATATGTTTGGGTGAAAGCCCAAGAGAACAACGTCTCAGACGTACATCAACCATAAAGAGAAACAAACGCAAAATGCAAAAAGATGAAGACAATAAAGAGAGAGACAAAAGCACAAAACCACCAATGGGTAGTATTACAGTAAACACTCCTAGCAGACGGAGACAGCAAGTGAGCAAAGTGATGGAGGAGGTCGAGCCGCTTCCTGAGCTAGTAAATCCTTGAGCCAAAACGGACCACCTGTAACTACATAAGACTGGAAACGGTTGTCTGAAGATGCATAGTTTTGGGGTAGATCATGAGTTATTATTACATCAGGAACATAAAATTGATAACAGGATAACTCGTTAGCAGGGAATGATCGTTTTGAAAGCATATCTGATGGCTTGTTTCCGTTGCTACCAATCCATTCGAAATCAGTTCCTTAAAACTGGACAAAAATTTGAAATGTACCAAATGACAAAAAACAAGTTTCACCCATCCAAAAAAAAATCTGCATGGACCAAGAAGAGGAAACTTACCATTTTGCCTTTAATGATGCCTCAATATGAACCATTAGATCAGATCATCTCTCTTATAATATGAACCCTTAGATCTTCAGAAGAAAAGGAATGAGGTTGACTGCCTATTCCCACTCCAAAACACACTGACCTTACTTATCCCCCTAGACTATCAACCTCTTTATAAATCCACCTGATCATATACTTGTTCTTTAAATTTCCCCACAAACTTTTTAAATCCCCCTCTCTAATCAATTTCAAAATCCAAATTAGAAGAAATTAAAACGCGTTTAGAAAACACTGATTGCCCAATTAAAAAAAACCAGACCCGACCCAGAATATTAAAAAACCCGACCCGAGATTGCATTCTCTTCTCTCGTTTCTCTCTCTCTCTTTTCTCTGTCATCTTCTTCGTAAGTGTCGTGGACATCTTCTGCTCAATTTAGTGGATGTGGATGAGTATGGATGGATAGTGGTGGTAACATTCAACTTATGGGAACAAGAAATTTCACTCGATGCGAATCAGCCTTGCATTCAGAAGTGGAAGCACTGCGATGGACGATGGAGAATATGCTTCAACACTCAACATGTCAGAGCTTCGAGACGGATTGTAAGGAATTGATTGCAATGATAAAGGATCCTCAGGCGTGATCAAGCTTTGCGACCGAATTGGAGAGGATAAAGACACTACAAATATGCTTCCCAGACTTCAGCATTATTCATGTTCCACGGATGCGAAATCAGATTTCAGATTTTTTTAGCTAAGACTACTAGATCCTTCCATAGAAAGTTAATTTTTATTGGTTGTTATATTCTGGTTTGGTTATCCAGACCCCTAATACAATGATCTTTAGACGTCAAAAAAAAAAAAACAATTACTGAAATTTACATAAAAACTAAAATCAGTGAAATTAAAAGTACCGAGAGCGACATGATGAAGCTGTCTTTTACTCCTGAGAGCGAGATTCTTGGGAGAGTAGAGACAAATCGCCACTCAAATCCCGGCGGAGATGAAGTCGCATTGTTGTTTCTCAGGGACGGCGCATGGCGTATGCGATTGTTTACCACACGGCGAAGGAAGCTTTCACTTAGGTCTTCTCCGTGATCTTAAACGCTTTCCATATAACTGATATTTTCCCAAAATGCAGCCACCAGTCCTTTTGGTCAAATCCTGCTCGCTTCGGATTGCTACCACATGATCTTCAGAGGTGTACATTTTCATTCAGTTGATGACTAATTTATTATAATTGTTTGCTTTGATGAACACTAGGGCTTTATAGTTTGTACTCTTTAAATAACTTTCACTATACATCTAATCAAGGGTGTTCGTTGGCGTTAAATGTTAAGAACTTGCCTTTTTAGATACAGCTTGGTATGATTGATTGTTACATAAGTTTTGGTTCATGGACTTTTGAGATACTTCTCTGTTGGGAAGTATTTATTAAGATCTGCACAATGGTGGAGCTTCGTCTTGATGATTGGAGAGTAGTGGAGAATATTCTTAAAACCAGGTAATCATAGACAAGTCTCATTTTAGAGTATTTATTAGAGCTACCTTTTACTTTAATTATATTACGTGTCATGGCTTTGAATATGCTAATGCTGGATGTCATTGTTGTCTGGCTAATAATCTATCATTACATTTTCTAAGTCAACTCTGAAAATATGCTCTCAGACATGAAGATGTTTGCTTTCTTCTCGATAAATATAATGGGAATTTCTGTCTTAGAACGTGCTGGAGAAATTATCATCCACCATTTTTGCAGAGTTCAAGATTCGTTCAGGATAGTCTGATTCTCTTTTTTTTCTTTCCTTTGTCACAAATGGCCACAGGATCACATCTCATTCTGATGATCTTCTTTGTTCATCTGATCTTCATCTCGAGTCAGCAGGAGGAGACAGGGTTTATCTATAATGGCTTTGGCCAAGCAGACCTTTCTACTGACGGCGTTGCCAAGATTCTTCCGGAAGGACAGTTGCAGTTGACCGATGGATCCGGGCAGAAAATGGGACATGCTTTCTTGAAGAAGCCTTTTGAGTTCACTTCACCTGAATCACTCTCTTTCTCAACACATTTTGTGTGTGCTCTGGTGCCTAAGCCAGGATTTATCGGTGGTCATGGTATCGCCTTTGTTCTGTCTGCTTCCATGGATCTCACACACGCAGATGCGACGCAGTTCTTGGGACTTTTTAACATCTCCACTCAAGGATCCTCCTCTTCTCATCTAGTCGCTGTTGAGCTTGATACTGCCCTCAGCGCTGAGTTTGATGACATCAATGCCAATCATGTCGGTATCGATGTCAACGGCCTTATCTCTATCGCATCGACCCCTGCTTCTTACTTTTCCGAGATAAAAGGTAAGAACGAAAGCATATCGCTTCTGAGTGGAGCTCCTGTTCAAGTCTGGGTGGACTACGGAGGAAACGTGCTTAATGTTTCGCTGGCCCCTCACAAAATTCAAAAGCCAAGTCAGCCTCTTTTGTCAACATCCCTGAACCTTTCAGAATCTTTCCCAGATAGAATGATATATCTTGGTTTCTCTGGAGCGACAGGGACATTGATCAGCTACCAATACATACTAGGCTGGAGCTTTAGTAGAAACAGGGAGTCACTGCAGACCCTGGATGTCACTAAGCTTCCTCGAGTCCCTCCTCATAAAGCTAAAAACGAGAGACCATCAACGCTGCTTATTGTTCTGCTCATATTACTGGCAGTCATATTGTTTTTGGTTCTTGGAGCAGCTTTCGCCTACAGGAGAAGAAAATATGCAGAAGTAAGAGAAGAATGGGAAGGAGAATATGGTCCACACCGCCTTTCCTATAAAACTCTGTACAAAGCGACCAAAGGGTTTCACAAGGAGGGACTTCTCGGGAAAGGAGGCTTTGGAGAAGTGTACAAAGGAACTCTGCCTTCCCATGGAGAAATAGCAGTGAAAAGAGTGTCGCACGAGGCAGAGGAAGGGATGAAGCAGTTTGTGGCTGAAATCGTGAGCATGGGTACTCTGAAGCACAAGAATATGGTTCCACTTCTTGGCTACTGTAGAAGAAAAGGTGAGTTACTTCTGGTATCTGAATACATGCCCAATGGTAGTCTTGACCAATACTTGTTCTACGACGATAAACCTCCCTTTTCATGGCGTCGGAGACTTATAATCATAAAGGATATAGCTTCAGCTCTCAGTTACATGCATACAGGAGCTCCTCAAGTTGTTCTCCACCGGGATATCAAGGCTTCTAATGTTATGTTAGACGCTGAATATAATGGAAGGTTAGGGGACTTTGGTATGGCGAGGTTTCATGATCATGGAGCAGACCCTGCCACAACTGCCGCTGTGGGAACCATTGGCTACATGGCACCGGAGCTTGTTACCATGGGAGCTTCCACTGCAACCGACGTTTATGGCTTTGGTGCCTTTTTACTTGAAGTAACATGTGGGAGGAGACCCGTTGAGCCTGCGTTGCCAGAGGAAAGAAGGTCTTTGGTTAAGTGGGTCTGCCAATGTTGGAAGATGGCTTCTTTGCTCGGAGCTAGAGATCCGAGAATGAGAGGTGAAATCTCAGCTGAGGAAGTGGAAATGGTATTGAAAATTGGATTGATGTGCATGAATGCTGTGGCGGAGCTGAGACCTTCGATGGAAGAAGTGATGCAATACTTAAATGAAAGCCTGAAGCTGCCTGATATCACCCCAAATTCTCCTGGAATAGGGTCCTTTGTACCACTGATTATGGGATCATACCCGCTCTCAGCATCCCTATACTCTTCTTCCTCAGCCAACGACTCTACATTTGTCACTCACTCCATTGTCTATGGCCACGGTCGGTGAAAAACTTGGGAAATTTTCTCCTCTATTGTATTAAGTTTATTTGGAATGAGAAAAGCCATGTTAGCGTTGTGTGAAGTAACTCTAGTTGGCGGGAGTACCATTGTGCTCCACTTGTGAAACTTATTCTAATACAACACAAAGACATCCCAGCATTGAAAAGTAATGCTTGGAGTCTTTTGTAGAAATGGCTTTTTTTTTAGGATTTGTAAATTTTGATGTGTGTTTGCAACTGAAGTTTTGTATCTTCTTATCTGCATTTCTGTTTCTACATTAGTTTTACTGCATTTTCCTGTAACTAAGTTGTTTATACAGATGTTTGCAAGTTTTTCTTCACTTCACCGACTCTGTATATTAGTTTGATCTCATTCTTGGTTGTAATTAGTTGAAATGATTTCAGTTTCATCTGTGGAGCTGAGTGGGATCACCAGAGAGCATCATCATCATATAATCAGAGATGATTGTTTCATCCATGACAGGTAAAGGCTTAGAGGTTTATTATTGAAACGGTTAGAGACTAAATTTGTGTTCTGATATCCGGGACATATTGATCTTAAGTCTGGGGGTAATAGGGAGATGACACCCTTGAATATATGGTAGCTAGTTCAGACATGTGCTCATAAAGCTCTGTATATTTTATGTTCTTTTATTGTTTGGATGTACTGCTTACAAGGAACGGTCAAAGAACTTGCTATTGCTTGTTTGAAGTCAACACTATTATAAATTCCATGTGCGATTATTGGTTTAGGTAGAATATATGGGACTTAAATAGACTAGTATGAGAAACGTGGTCTGCTTATTTGTAGTTTTATTCTTATCACACTATGGAGTCAATTTTGAACTGTCGATTTTTCTCCTGGAAAAACCAAGAAAGGCGTTCACATAGGTCGCGATCATTTAACATAGTAGAAGACTTCAACGTTAAGACTTCATTTTCTTTGTTTTGACTTGTCTAATTCTACAAAATGTGGGTGCTTGGCTTTTTCTTAGGATTTGGTTCCTTTTTACTTTTGAGTGCTTCTCCCCTCCCCACGAATAAGCTTCACAAGGTACCTTTTCAAGATGATTAATCTAATGATTTTTTTTTTGTTGGTGGCTACCGCGTGTAGCAGTTGTCTTTTTTTTTTTTTTTTTCCTGACTGATGCTGTGATAATTTATGCCAAAGTAATGTCTTTTTTTTTTTTTTGTGCGACGCTGAAGTAATGTCTAGTCGTCTAGATTGAATATTTAACGACGTGAGCGGTTTGTAATATACTAATATACAACATATATAATATTAAATGGCTTCGCTGTACTTTCTAAAGCCGATAAAAGGTAAATGCATATGATGCAGAGTTCATATCCATTAAGAAACAAATTACCACTAAATAAGTTCACATTTTTTTTTTCACATCTTGTTTTCTGCAGCCAGCAAAGTTTCGATCAGAGAGAGAGAGAGAGAGATCTGCTCAGAGAACAAGAGAACTGTCGAATTCATCAGCACCAATGGCTCGTGGATCGTTTATGATCTGGTATTACTTTTAGTAAGTAAGTAGTTATTTGTTTTCTTACCCAGCTTCATAAATAATAATACAAGTAGCTGTCGTCTGAGAAAAATCCGGTGAAAGATTGTGGGTATTGATTCCGAGGCACATGTAATGATTAATTTTAATAGTTTTGTTAGCACGCTTCTAGCACTTTCCTTTGTTTCTTTGGATTCAAATATGGATGGATTACTTCTCTTAAACTAACATCTGAATTTGAACATTTGAAAACCATGTGAAGATATATGTTGATTTTTATAATGTTATCAAGCTGTTATAGTACAGTTGTTTAATACCAATAAAGAAATGGATGCTCGTAGTGTCTTTATAAAATCACATTTTCTTTAAATCAGAGAGGAGGAAAGATCTACTACAAAGCAGTTTTGGCTTCATCGGCAGAGCAATGTCTAGTGGATTGCTTCTCTTCTGGTTAATCTCCTCTTTTCATCTCATAGCTTTGTCAACTTCAACAACAAAGGAAACAAGTTTTGTCTTCAACGGCTTTGGAAAAGCGGATCTTTCTGTAGATGGGTCAGCCACGTTGCTTCGCGGTGGATTATTGCAGCTTGCTAAAGACACGGAGCATCAAATGGGCCACGCGTTCACCAAGAAGCCAATCGAGTTCAGCTCCTCTAAGCCGCTGTCATTCTCAACACACTTCGTCTGTGCTCTGGTGCCTAAGCCAGGAGTCGAAAGCGGGCACGGCATCACCTTCGTGATATCCCCTTCCGTGGATTTCACTCGGGCGCAGCCGAACCGGTACTTTGGGATCTTCAACGCCTCAACGGGTGGATCTAACTCTTCCCGCCTCTTTGCTGTTGAGCTCGACACTATAAAAAACGGAGAGTTCGAGGAGACGAACCATAATCATGTCGGGATTGATGAGAACGATCCCATTTCAGTGGAGTCAGCACCAGCTTCTTACTTCTCCGAGACGCAACAGAGGAATGTGAGTCTTAACCTCTCTAGTGGAGATACTATACAGGTTTGGGTTGACTACGAGCGAACTCTACTCAATGTCTCCGTGGCTCCTCTTAATGTTGTCAAGAAGCCACGTCAGCCTCTGTTGTCACGAGCCATGAACCTCTCAGATTTGTTTCGAAGCACAAGATTGTTCGTTGGGTTCTCTGCAGCAACGGGGTCAGCAATCAGCTACCACTACCTTCTTGGGTGGAGTTTCAGCACAAGCGGGGAACTACTGCAGCCACTTGACATCTCTAAGCTTCCTCGAGTTCCTCGGCATAGAGTTAAGCATAAGAAACAGTATGCTCTGATCGTCGGTCTCCCCGCTGCTCTTGCTATCATTGTAATAGCTCTTCTTGCAGGAGTTTATTACCACAGGAAGAAAAAGTTTGCGGAAGTGAGCGAGCCTTGGGAGGAGGAGTACGGTACACACCGCTTCTCATACAAATCTTTATACATAGCAACGAGAGGGTTCCACAGGGATGGGTTTCTAGGAAGAGGTGGGTTTGGAGTAGTGTACAGAGGAGATCTCCCTGAGAGCAAACCTATAGCTGTGAAGAGAGTCTCTCATAACGGTGAGGAAGGGATGAAGCAGTTTGTGGCTGAAGTCGTGAGCATGAGAAGTCTCAAACACAGGAACCTCGTTCCGCTTCTTGGGTATTGTAGGAGAAAAGGAGAGCTTTTGCTTGTTTCCGAGTTCATGCCCAACGGGAGTCTTGACCAGCACTTGTTTGATGACCAAAGTCTTGTTCTTTCTTGGTCACAAAGACTTGTCATTCTCAAAGGTATAGCCTCTGCGCTCTTTTATCTCCACACGGGAGCTGAACAAGTCGTGCTGCATCGAGACATCAAAGCTTCCAATGTTATGTTAGACGCTGAGCTGAACGGCAGGTTGGGAGATTTTGGTATGGCTAGGTTTCATGACCATGGAGGCAACGCAGCCACGACAGCAGCGGTTGGTACTGTAGGGTACATGGCTCCTGAGCTAATAACAATGGGAGCTTCCACTGTAACCGATGTTTATGCATTTGGTGTTTTTATGCTTGAAGTAGCGTGTGGAAGGAAACCTGTGGAGCCTGGGATGGAAGCTGAGAAACGGTTTCTCATCAAATGGGTTTGTGAATGCTGGAAGAAAGATTGTTTGCTTGATGCTAGAGATCCCAGATTTGGAGGAGAATTCGTACCCGAGGAGGTCGAGTTGGTTATGAAAATCGGGTTGCTGTGTACAAACATCGTGCCAGAATCACGACCAACAATGGAACAAGTGGTTCTTTACTTAAACGAGAACCTGCCGTTGCCGGATTTCTCGCCATATACGCTTGGGATCGGCTCATTTACTCCAGTAGTGGTGGATGCAGCCTCTCTTACAGGCACATACACTTCAAGGAACTGGTCTGCTCCTTGGGCATCTTCTTCATCAGCCAACAACTCAGAGGAGCATGAGCAACCATTGGAATCCAAGAACTCTCTAAACGTAGTTGCAGAATCAGAAGACATCGAGGCTCGCCTCTCCAAGCCAACCAGTGGCTGCTGATACAGTTTATGAAGTATCCATTGGATGTTAATTTGAACACGTAGGTGCTGCTTATTGGTGAATGATCTCATTGGGAGTTCATTCGCTGAGGATACTCATGTATAACTTGTGAATGTTTCAATTTCAGGTCTTCTTCATTGTATTTCAGCATATGTTTTTTTTTTTGAAAACTTTCTAGTGATCTGGTGACTATTGTCTTTTTTTCCACTCAATGTACATTCTTTCTTTTTTTGGGGGGATTAACTGAACACCACCACTTGTAAGTTGTAACCAACCGACAAAAAGATGTTCATTGGATGATGAATTAAGGAATAGTCTTAGATATGGACTGCTCTGTTCCATGTGAAGACTGGTCCCGTTTAAGTAAGTGATTGTGACTCTGCATGCTGTGAGAGACTTGGTCAGCTTCTATGTTCTTTGCGTTTCATTTACTTGGAAAAGTAACATAAAATTAAATGTATCTTATCCAAAATTTGTGGAGGAAGAAAAGTTGGTTTATTGTCTCTCTTGAGATGCTAAAGGGGAGACTGCCCAAGTTATTTGCTGAAGTACCAGAGATATTAATTAGAGTAGAGGTTGATAACTAGCTCTACTCCCAAGGCATTTTCAGATTTCTGCTAGATGTAAGTGCTTCTTGTACTTGTCATGCTTTTGTTTCTTTTGTATATTGGGAATATATATATGCGTTGGCTGGCTACAGTTACTTAGGAGAAATTGTACAAGACATTGAATGTTTAAAATTGAGCTCCTGAATTTATGAGCAGTCTTTTTTTTTGGCAGCTTTGGAGGATGGTTCTCACAGAAGAGAAAAAATATGAACCATTAAATTCAGACACTCTTTCAATAGTAACGGCTTGCAGCAGGCTTCATCTAGTTTTGATCATGTTCTGCTGCCTTCATCTGGTTTCCCTGTCAGGTCAACAAGAAACCGGGTTTGTCTACAATGGCTTCCATCAAGCAGATCTCCATATTGATGGAATCGCTAGAGTCCTTCCTGGTGGGATTTTGCAGTTGACAAATGATTCACAGTTTAAAATGGGTCATGCTTTCTTCAACATGCCATTTGATTTTGATCCATATTATACCATCTCCTTCTATACACATTTTGTGTGTGCGTTGGTGCCTCTTCAGCTGGGAACTAGTGGCGGACACGGGGTGGCTTTTGTTTTATCTCCTTCTATGGATCTCTCTCATGCACTCCAAGCTCAGTACTTGGGCGTCTTCAGCAACCCCACAAATGGAACTTCCCCTCCTCAGCTGATAGCTATTGAGCTTGATACCATTGAGTCATTAGGAATTGATGTGGTGGAAAAGCCTCATGTTGGGATTGATTTGAACAGCCCAACATCTATTGAATCCACTCTCCCGTCTTACTTTTCCCATGCCTTAGGGAAGAATGTAAGCATAAATCTCCTGAGTGGTCTGCCTATCCAGGTTTGGGTGGATTACGATGGAGCCTCCCTTAACGTTACTCTGGCCCCTATAGATATACAGAAACCAGATCAGCCTCTTATGTCAAGGCCCATCAATCTTTCAGAATTTTTTCAAAATAAAATGTTTGTTGGGTTCTCTGCAGCAACAGGGCAATTGACCAGTAACCAATTTATACTTGGGTGGAGTTTCAGTAGAAGCAAAGAACTATTACAGAACCTGGACCTCTCTAAGCTCCCTCAGGCTCCTCTTCCTAGAGAAAAACAACATCCTCTTCTGTCTCCACCGCTTATTGGTTTGGTCATCTTATCGGTGATCCTAGTGCTGCTGGTTCTCGGAGTAGTTTATTGGTACAGGAGAAACAAGTACGCGGAAGTGAGAGAATCGTGGGAAAAGGAATACGGTCCACATAGATTCTCCTACAAGTCTCTCTACAAAGCAACAAATGGGTTTGGAAAAGATTGTTGTGTTGGGAAAGGTGGGTTTGGAGATGTGTACAAAGGAACTCTGCCCCTAAGTAGGCATATAGCTGTGAAAAGACTGTCACACAATGCAGAGCAAGGAATGAAACAGTTTGTGGCTGAAGTTGTGACTATGGGAAGTTTACAGCACCGGAACTTGGTTCCTCTTCTCGGGTATTGTAGGAGGAAAGGCGAGTTGCTTCTGGTCTCTGAGTACATGCCCAACGGCAGTCTTGACAAGTACTTGTTTCATGACCAAAACCCATCTCCTTCATGGTTGCAAAGGATTTCTATTCTTAAGGACATCGCCTCGGCTCTAAATTACCTTCATACAGGAGCCACGCAAGCTGTTTTGCACCGGGATATTAAATCTTCTAATGTTATGTTAGATTCTGATTTCAATGGAAGATTAGGAGATTTTGGTATGGCCAGGTTTCATGACCCAAGAGCCAACTTATCTGCAACAGCCGCTGTGGGAACCATAGGTTACATGGCACCTGAGCTAATCACAATGGGAACTTCTACAGAAACTGATGTTTATGCCTTTGGTGCTTTCCTTCTTGAAGTAAGTTGTGGGAGGCGGCCTGTGGAACCGGAGCTGCCAGTGGAAAAGCAATACTTGATCAAATGGGTCTGTGTATGCTGGAAACAGGCTTCTTTACTTGACACCATAGATCCAAGATTGGGAGGAGAAACTTTATTCAAGGAAGTTGAGATGGTTCTTAAACTTGGATTGCTCTGCACAAATGCGATACCAGAAGCAAGGCCTACCATGGGACAAGTGGTGCAGTACCTAAACCTGGACCTACCCTTGCCAGATTTCTCGCTGAATAGTCCAGGTATTGGAGCGTTTATGCCAGTGTCAATGGAACCATCATCTACCATTAGTGCCTCCAATTCAAGGAGCACATCAATACCTATGTTTGTTACTCATACAATCCTGAGAGGGAGTGGTAGATGAGAGATATATTTATGAAACTGTGTGTGCTCTGCATCTAATGTCTTGAGCTACTTAAAATGTATTTACCCAAGAAACAATGGTGTTGGCGGTTATAATTGTATCTGTGATCTTGTGTGCATAGTTTTTTTCAAGTGAGAAAGTGGCCAAAAGAGTTTATAAGATCGTATAATATTGGTTAACTTTTTTTATGTTAGTAGATGATCATCAGTTGACATTAATATATTAGATAGTTAACTCTTTTTTTTGCTTGTGAGGCTTGAACAAGTCTCTGTCCGTAGTATTTGTTGACGTGAAACAATGTGTTTATTTGAATTCGTTTGTACATGAGCTAGTAGAGTTTGCTGTGTTTTCCATTCTTGGTGTAAAAAAATATTGTACACTTACTAAGAACAATGTATTCACGTAACATATTCATCTGAAACATAGTATGCTTAGTAAATTAGATTAAAGCAAACAGAACCTGAGAGTTTTCAAACTAATCAGTGTCACCTCTTTTTCTATGCAAGCGACTGTCGGCTGCGTCGAAATTTTTGTCTTATTCGAAGGAGTCCAACAACAGTGTTAAATGGCCCAGAGAGAAATCAAAGAGACACCAGCCCCTTTTAGTGTAAACGAGCCCATTAGATAGATACTTTAAACGGTAAGAAACGTCCCACATCGCCATTCTAAGAAGAAGAAGCTCTGTTTATATAGGTCTCGAGTCTCGTACATGATTGTCCCTTCGGGGACATCCGATAAAATTGGAACGATACAGAGAAGATTAGCATGGCCCCTGCGCAAGGATGACACGCACAAATCGAGAAATGGTCCAAATTTTTTTTGTTTCCAAAATTTTCTAGAATTTCAGTTTTTGGTGAAGTTGCTACCTCAACCTCTGCTGCAAAACTGTCTATTGGGAAAAAGAAAATGTGGAGTCGTTTTAATGAAAATCTTGTCAAGTAATCCCCCTGAGAAGGCAAAGATGGTTCTAAAATTTGGGGGTGGGGGGTGGTGCTATGCCAGAATCAAGACCTGAAACTCCCTTGTCTAGCCAGATTCTCCAGGAATGGTGGGGGCTTTTATACCACTCTGGATCTTAAACTCTTGAGCCAACTATGTCGTTGCTGATTGATGATGATATACGCATCTACTAACATGCTGTTGTACTAAACAAACTAGGCTTACCGTAAAAAGGAGATGAAAATTAACAATTAACAAATCAACTTACAACATTATTATCCTTCTTTGGAGAAAAGCGACTAATCTCTCTGTCTATATAACCCTATGATTTGGAGAAAAAGTTGAGAAATCAAACATAAACTTCTCTCTACACAAAAAGAAAAAAGAAGCAATTTGAGGTCAGTGCGAAGGCCTTCTGAGAGAACAAAAAAAAGGATCTCATCTTTATTCACCAGAAACTCCGAGGTATCAAAGACGACCATCTTGACTCTTTCCCTGCATCAGAAACAGATCCAGCAGAGTACCTCCGAGACTTATGAATCCTCATTTTAACGCCAGGAACTTTGCGTGCAATCGCTTGCCATATCATTTGGACTGCATCATCAACCCTTGACGGGAAATGGAACTCATAGAACTTCTCCACTTCCTTCAATCTATTCCACATCCTTGTCCACTCCTCCTTGGTGATTCCCCGAATCAAGTTAACCAGAAAGTTGTCTTTCAAGGCATCAGAGGTGCGGACAAACACGGAGAACTCAGAGTAATCAATAACGTCCTCGAAAGGAAGCTCAATGTCGTCACTGATAATGACAGGCACGCAGTGGCTTGCAATGGCGTCAAAGAGACGGTTAGATGAAGGAGTGTCTCCGGCAATGTTGAGGCAGAACTTGGAGTTGTGCATTCCTTGGCTTGCTTTGTTTATGCCTCCGTTTCTCACGCTCCCAAACGAGAAATGCACGTCTTTCTCATCTTGCAACAGGTAGAACAACTCCTGACGCACAAACCCACCCTGAGATGTATATATATATATATGAGCAAAAAGACTATCTAAGAACTCAGCAAAAGTAAAAGGGAGTAGAACTCACATCTTTCCTGTAGATGGCACCCTGAAAGTAAAGCAGAATGGGTCTGCTATCGAAACCAGAGGAATCGTTTTCGTACGTTTTGATGACATGCTTATAAGGCGCAATGACATCTTTCTCAACGTTTGCAACAGTAGGAGGGTACCTTCCGAAGTCAGAGAGTATAAACATGGCAGGGAAGAGCTTGTTTCTAGCATCCAACATGCTATTGGGATGATGAGCAAGGACCACATGGTCTCTACCACCTGACCTCTTCCACTCCTCCTGAGCAGTCAAGAAAGCAACAAGCTTTCCTTGCAAATCCTTGTTTCTGCTTGTTTTCTGGTGAGGATTCACCTTGGAAAACCGATTGTAACTCAAGGAGGAGAAAAAGGGAACAAAGATAACATCAGCGTCGGTAGAGTTATAAACTCTTTTGGCAGCAATGGGTCTAGCACCGTTTGGATACTCGGACGCAAGAAGATCCAAGGTGAGCCAATACTCAATGCTGTGCTGCAAATTCAAGCCACCAGGGTAAGGAGGTATGAACTTGTGAACATCGGGCCATACACTCTTTCTCTCAGGCTTCCAATTTAGCAATCCGAAATGAAACTCCGGATCCATGTCGTACATGAAGACCTTGAGAGGACCTGTTCTCTTCTCATCTTCAACGCATCTGCAATCATCTTTCTTCGCGCCGGGATCGCGAACGAATGATTTGGATTGGAATGTGGAGCCAAGGAAGCGGTTGTGAGCGGTGGAGCGCAACACAAAGTAGCAAGAGAGAGCGAAGAGGACCGTTGTGAAGACGAATAGGCAAAGAAGCAAGTTTCGGGCTACGTACCCGATCGTGGAACCGTTCTTCTCCGGCATTGCCATAAGGGGAGAGAAATCAAACACACGCAGCTAAGCTCACATAAGGAGGGAGAGCGTGCTCAGACTGTTCTTCTCTCTCTCTGACACCAATTTCATCTCTCATGGAGCGGCGGACAAGGAGGAGAGTAACAAACGGAACGGTGCTTATTAAGAGCTTCAGGGATCGTCAACTTTCCTATTATTAACTCTTTTAATTTGTTTTGTTTTGTTTTTCTAAGAGTAATTATTACTATTTATTTTTTTTGTACAAGGTAGACCCAACAATAATTCAGAGTCCAGTTATTGAAATAGCTAAAGCAAGATGGGACCAAGTTTGGGCCCAAAACTTGAAAGTCGAAATAACTTTCTTTTGCCAAAAAGTAAAGATGGGACCAAGTTTTTTGTCAAATATAACATGTGTGTATGTTTTAAACAAGATGGGACCAAGTTTGGATCCAACACCTAACTAGAATCAGGTCAGCCCACGAGAATAGTTTTTCACTTTTTCTTGATATTTTTTGTAAATACCAGTCAATTTTTCAAACAACACATACCTGTTTAGGTCCTCTGTTTACAGATCCTAAATGCTAAATGTAATACTTAAAATCACTATCTAAAATGATAAATATCACATTTGGATTCAGATATTTAAAACAATTGTGGATGATTTGGACAGTGTTGAATTGTTTTTTTTTAAATTAAACTATGCAAACAGGTAATTTGATAGCAGTTGGTTGTCAAAAAAAAAAAAAAACCCAAGTCCACACCTTCAATAATCAATTCGGATAACTCGGTTCGTGTATACAGCAAGCATGGGTTTGACAAAGAGAGCAGGGGCTTTACCGGATGCTTCTTAAGCACGTTACCACCATTTCTTCTTCCCTTGGCCTCGCAACTTAACTACTCAAAAGTTCACAACACACCTTCTTCTCTAACTAAAGTCGTATAGCTGCAGAGTCTTTGTCTTTTCAAGACGTTTCCTGCCCAATAATTGTTTCCTTTGAGGGTATTTCGCTTTAATTTACTCCGACTTGATATTTGTTAAAATAAGAGTAGACCAAATACTTTTCTTAATGACTTTTTAGTTTTTAGTAGATTTTTTATTTTTTATTTTAAATCAAAGAAGACTTGTATATTATTTGTAGAGTAACTCTCACGGTTAGATATAAAAAACAATTCTAAAGTCAACTCTCTGATATATGCCTAGAGGGAATATTTTTCCTGAACTTTGAACGTCGAAACTGTCATTTGAGTCTCTCCCTTATGCATTATATGACCTGATCAAACAAGGCTTACCTCTTGTGTCTCGTTAACCAATGGCTCAAAGATTGCATCTTCTTCTCTCTATAATCTTGTTTGTTAATTTGATTCGCTTTTCAAATCAACAAGACTTAAGTTTCGTCTACAACGGCTTTAACCAAGGCCAAGGCGATCTTCTCCTTGACGGTCTTGCAAAAATCCAACTCCCAGGTGGACTTTTGCAGCTAACCGATGCCACGGCTCAGCAAAAGGGTCACGCTTTCTTCAACCGTCCGTTCGATTTTGGTTCAGCTTCTTCATCACAGTCTCTATCTTTCTGGACTCATTTCGTTTGCGCTTTAGTCCCTAAACCAGGAGCTGACGGTGGTCACGGGGTTGCCTTTGTTCTATCCTCTTCAAAGGATCTCACACAAGCAGACCCAACTCAATACTTAGGACTCTTCAACATCTCAACTAATGGGTCTCCTTCTTCTCAGATTCTAGCCATCGAGCTGGATACCGTCGAAAGCGCAGAGTTTGACGACATCGACAAAAACCATGTCGGTATAGACGCAAACAATCTCCACTCTGTTGTGTCTGCTCCAGCTTCTTATTATTCCGACAGAGAAGGAACGAACAAAAGCTTGACACTCTTGAGTGGAGATCCTATCCAGGTGTGGATTGACTACGAAGATACTCTACTCAATGTTACATTAGCTCCTCTAAGAAACGAGAAGCCAAGTAAGCCTCTTTTGTCAAGAAACATCAATCTCACATCAGTTTTCCCGGATGGAAAAGCATTTGTCGGGTTCTCTGCAGCAACTGGGTCACTGATCAGTTACCAGTACATCTTAGGATGGAGTTTCAGCACAAGCAGAGTTTCATTACAGAGCCTTGACTTCTCTAAACTTCCCACGGTCCCTCGTCCTAAGATACCGAAGAAAACATCTTCTCTGCTTATTATTCTACTGGTTATACTCGGCCTCCTAGTAATGGCTGTTCTTGTAGGAGTTTGTGTGTACAGGAGAAAGAAGTATGCAGAAGTCAAAGAGCCATGGGAAAAGCCATACGGTCCACTTCGCTATACCTACAAGTCTTTATATAAAGCAACAGGAGGGTTTAGAAGAGATGGCCGTCTTGGAAAAGGAGGTTTTGGAGAAGTCTTTAAAGGAACTATGCCTCTTGTAGGAGATATAGCGGTTAAGAGACTATCACACGATGCTGAGCAAGGGATGAAACAGTTCGTTGCTGAAGTTGTGACGATGGGTTGTTTACAGCACAAGAACTTGGTTCCTCTTCTAGGGTATTGCAGGCGAAAAGGCGAGTTGTTGCTGGTCTCCAAGTACATGGAAGGAGGTAGCGTTGATCAATATTTGTTTCAAGATGATAAACCACCTCTTTCGTGGTCTCAAAGACTTGCGATTTTGAGAGATATTGCATCTGCGCTATGTTACTTGCATACGGGAGCTAGTCAAGTTGTTTTGCACCGAGATATCAAAGCTTCTAATGTCATGTTAAATGGAAACTTACAAGCGTTTTTAGGAGATTTTGGGATGGCTAGGTTTGATGACCGTGGCGCTAACCTCTTAGCAACGGCAGCTGTTGGAACCATAGGTTACATGGCCCTCGAGCTAACATCATCAGGAACTTCAACTAGAACCGATGTGTATGCATTTGGTGCATTCATGCTTGAAGTAACGTGTGGGAGGAGACCATTTGATCCCGAGATGCCGGTTGAGAAGAGACATTTGGTCAAATGGGTTGTTGAATGCTGGAAAAGGGGCTCTTTGGTTGATGCTATAGATAGAAAATTGGGAGGTAAATTCATACCTGGGGAGGTCGAAATGGTTCTGAAACTCGGCTTGCTCTGTACAAGTATTGTACCTGATTCACGACCATCAATGGAACAAGTGGTGCAATACATAAACAGACACCAAATGTTGCCTGATTTATCTCCAGATACTCCCGGAATTGGAGTTTCCACGCCAGTGTTAATGGGAGTACCTTTCCTGGCAATTTCTTCCACTTCAGGGATCTCATCAGCATCACCACCATCGGTTTCTTCTTCCCCTGCCAACAACTCAATGTTCATTTCTCACACAATCATGTATGGTGATGGAAGATGAAATCTGACAACTCGATCGCGTGTCTCTTTGTCCGTAATCTATAAACTCTGTATAGTTGTATTAGTTCTGTTGTAGAGAAATCTTTATTTGGGACACAAGTAATCTATGTAAAAGTAAGATGTATAAATATTTCTCTAAATGGCATGTATTGTTTATGTGAACTAGGTGGTGTTTTATAAATCTATACTATAAACATTATAAATACTTTTATATATAACTCTATACCATATACCATATAAAATACAAAAATATCTTAATTTAAAAAATTATATTAAACACGAATTGAGAACTTCATATTTTAATTTTTAAAAATTTGCAACAAATTTTCAAGAAAAAGTATAAAATTTAAACCTATTAAGAATCCCCCATTGAAAATTTTGTTATCAATAATTTAAGAATTTTATTATAAAAATATATGAATATATACTAATAAAAGGAATCTTTTGAGGCTCCATAAAGCGTCCACATAATCATATAATCATATTATTCGAAAAAGCCACGTGACATCATTACTATTATTACATTATAACATTAAATCACATTATTACCATTTAAATATATAAATATATAAATACGAAATATAAGTAAATATACATTTATATATATAAATATATAATATACGAAATGTAAGTAAATGGAAATTTAAATTTTTAAATATATAATATACGAAAATAATAATAATAAGTAAATACACAATTCAAAAAATAGAAATACTACATTAAACATCTATCTTAAAATGCAAAAATTAAATATAAGTAAATATACATTTAAATATGTAAATATATAATATATGAAAAAATAATAATAAGTAAGTACACAATTTAGAAAATAGAAATACTATATTAAAAATGTAATATACAAAACTTTTTGAGACTCCATAGAGCGTCCGTCCACATCACTATAGAATCTTTATTCGAAAAGAAGTCACGTGGCGTCATTACTATTATTACATTAAATCACATTATTACCATTTAAATATATAATATATGAAATATAAGTAAATATACATTTATATATATAAATATATAATATACGAAATGTAAGTAAATGGAAATTAAAATTTGTAAATATATAATATACAGAAATAATAATAATAATAATAATAATAATAATAATAATAATAATAAGTAAATACACAATTCAAAAAATAGAAATACTACATTAAACATCTATCTTAAAATTTTAAAATTAAATATACATTTAAATATGTAAATATATAATATATGAAAAAAGTAAGTAAGTACACAATTTAAAAAATGGAACTACTACATTAAAAGTAACAATATAAAAATGTTACTATTACATTAAACAAAAAAGATGTATAGTTTTACATCAAACAAATAATAAGTAAATACACAATTAAAAAATAGAAATACTACATTAAACATATATCTTAAAATGTAAAAATTAAATATATGTTAATATTATGTATATTAATGTAAATTTATTATACGTAATTTTACATTAAAATGTAATTTTATTTTCCATTAAAATGTAATAATGCCATGTTTATTATGTATAATAAACTGTATATTTATTATGATGCTAAAATGTAAAAATTAAAAAATAGAAATATTACATTAAACATATATCTGAAATAATGTATAGTTAACCAAGTGGTCTTGGCCTAGTGGTAAAGGGGTTCCAGCTGAAGCTTCCACCCTGGGTTTGATTCTCCTTGGCCACCCATAGATGCCTTAAGTGGCAAGAAAACCCGGATTTCTATGGGCTTCTTGATGATTAGTCATTGGGCCTAGAAAGCCTTTGGGATCACACCAAGGTTTCCAAAAAAAAAAAGTATAGTTTTACATTTTAATTATTTTCAAATATTTTAAAGAAATGGTTACATCAAAATATTAGTAAATATTAAATTAAACATATATCTGAAATAATGTATAGTGTTATATTTTAATTATTTCCAAATATTACATCTATCTGAAAAAAAACAAATTAGAATAAGTAAATATAAAATTTTAGAAAATAATACGAAGTAAAAATACAATACAAGAAATGAAAATATTACATTAAATATCTATTTGAAAATGTGTAGTTTTACACTTTTATTATTTCCAAATATTTATCTCGCTCTGAGATACATCGCTATAAAATCTATTTTCCCACCAACATCAACCTCACACACATCAAAAAAGACTCCAGCAAAAAAAAAAATTCCTCCACCATCGATCCTTGCCGTCCCAAAAACGGTCGACGACATATGTCGATGTGTGGTGTTACTTCTATGAACTAAATCAGATCAGCAAGACAATATTGGGAGCAGACCAACGGATCTCAGGAGAAAATTCTTAAATTTATATATGATGAGTACAAAGCTTTGGAGGTGATTTGGAAATAAGCACTATATGATGATTTACTTATTAACAATGTAAATGAAGAAAACTTGGAAGGTACTGGCTTGGCAATTCATTCAGCTCAACTCTGCTATGGGGGATGCCCCCTCTCAGCTAAAAACAGCAGATACCCCCAATAGTGCAGCTTTAAGGACCGACAAAGTTGAGGTACAACCTAAATAACATCAATGAATATATTTGCACACGTTATTTAAAATGTGTTTTCCATTTAGCAAACTCTAATAATCAGTAGTCACACATGAATAATTCATGGTTCCATCGTGTCTTATACGTGAACATAATTGCACTAACATTTGAATTGTCTTGAAGATTCTGCTGCAATTGAGTATGATCTAATGTACATTTGAACTGATAAAATAAATTGATTGTTGCAGCTACTTCTCAATCTTCAGTCTAATGATTCTTCTCAACTATCCCATGTCAGAAAAAGAAACAAAAATGTAGGAGATAATATGTTTTAAGAAAGTTGAAATCCTTGTATATTTTATAATAGTACATAAAACTAAATAAACTATTTGATTTGTCATATAAGGTAAATGCATTGTATTTATCTTATGTATATTAATTTATAAGATTTTTTGTGATTATCTAAAGTTACATTTATGAATTTTGAAATTAAAATTAGTTACGATTTGGCTTTTCATAAAATAAATAGAACAATGTTATCACACATTTGAACAAAATATGTTATACCATAAAATAGATATGAGAATACAAAATTTATTATCCTGATCATGGTTCCCTTACAAAGTTATTAAACTTTTGTACTTTGAATAAGGGTTTATGATATAACGACTGATAGAATATCACTGACACATGATACAAATACACATGAGCTTTTATTATATGGTATATAGCAGTATATATGAATTTATGTTTTCGATATCATAATGTGACACTATCTGTAAATGGCGTAAGATAGAAGAACGTTAAGATATATTTAGTTTTGAAATTAAGTAAACCAAACTGAGCACAAATCATAACTGACAAATTTCAATTAATTTGCTTTGATATTATATATTGGATCTATTAAAAGGTAAAAAAATCAAAAGATAAATAAAATCATTTATTATGATATAGTTAGAGAAATACAAGGGAAGACCAAAAAAAAAAGTTAGTCTAATGAAAGGTCTAAACAAGTTTCGTAGGTAGATTTTTTAGGAGTTCTTTCCTTTTAATAGTATAGATTCATACGCCCACTACGAGATCTTCAATTGCGTTGTTTCGTGGCGATATCGGGTATAAATAGGTTCATATCCCTCTTTTGAGAATCTGCGATCTCAACATCTCTCTGCCACTCATCTCTTATACTCATCTCTCTTTATGGCTGATTGTTCTGAGTTATTATTTCCCGGCGAACTGTTATTATTTTCCTGTGAACTTTGTCCTGTTTATTAGCACAGATATTGTTTTCTGGTTGGGAGGACAGAAATTGTCAATAAACGCGGCGAGCAAAAATCAATATCTTTCCTTTTTTTTTCTGATGATATTTAAGCTTTATAGTATACAATACCACTAACTATTTGCTTTACCTTTTTCGATCCTGATGTTGTGTTAAGAGTATGATGCAGTATCTACGTTTGTATGAGATGATCATGGGAGTATTTAGGTAAACTTAAATCCCACATTTTTTTTCAGGTATAACGTTTTCTCTGCGGTTACATTGCTGCATATCTTTTTAAAAAACGGGGTCATCAATGTTTTCATATCAAATTTTAAGCCATTTAAGGCTACACTTTCAGGGCTGTGACTTTGTATGTGGTTCATGGTGGGCACAGATTAGCTTTGGAGAAGAACGAACAACGATTGATGCAAAAGGTTTTGGTTCATCAAATGGCGTCTTCGTTAGCTAAAGATTCAAAGTTTGTTGTTGCTCTTGCGGCTGCTACTGGGAGTTGATGGAGAGGTGTAGAACATGAAGCTTTCATTGGATGTTTTTGTTTTGGTTTCTCATCCATCGAAAACGGGATGGCTTTTTCTACTCTATCGAATTTTAGGTGTAACTTGGAAAAATATGAAAACTGAAGTGAAAATCATATGCATTCAAGAAAATTTAATTGCCATTTGTTTTAAGTGATTAGAAGAAGGTTGATTCAGTTGAAACAACCAAGGGAAAAGATTTGTGAAAATATGGTCATCGCTTGGAAGCAAGACATCCCTTATCAAACATGCTACAATAATACAATGATCTGTTATCTCTGTTCGGCTATACAATTTTTTTAAAGAAAACCAGTTAACTCATATATCTATATTATTAAAACTGAAGTACACTTTAGTAATGTTTGGAAACATGAATAGTACTATAACTGAAAATTGTTTGGAAACGAAGATAGCAGTACTACATTAATTGTATTTCCATATTTCACTCATATTAATTATATTGTCTTAACAATATTTCACATCATTAATTATATTACCATAATAATAATAGTGTAGATTTTATTTAGTAGTTAATCAATATTAGTTTTGTGTCAATTATAAAATCAAAAAAAGTAAAATAACTGAGTTTTGTATAAGGTTAAGCGTTTGTTTTAATTTGTTTTACTATAACATTTTTTTTTTCAATCAGTGAAAAATTACGTAGCCAAAAACATAATTCAAAAACATGTTTAGTGAATAAAATCATAACTTAAATCAAAATAATAAAAATGAATTACATTCATTGTCACTTAATTTTTCACTCAATATAATTGCTTACTAAATAAAAAAAACTCTTTCAGTTTCACTTAATTTAGCAAAACACATAAAAAATATCATTTATATTAGTTTATAAAATCAGTTAGGCATGAACACTAAATATCCACTTAGGTACGAGTCGTTCCTTTCGGGTATCGTTTTATTTTGTTTTAAAATTACTCACTCCTTGAATATTATAAATTTATGTGTAGGTTTTGAGTTGAATCCTTTTGAGTCTGGATGAGTTTGGTTCTGATGTATATGACCCTAAAATATCTAAATAACCAATGTATTTGAAACGGGTTTGGATATTTGTACCAAAAATAACCATATTATCTGATTCGATCCGGATCTTTTGAATACAATTAGTTATATTACGACATATCTAAAATATAAAACACTAATTATGAAAAACAAATATTAATGTATAAAAATATAAGTATAGTTTTATTTTAGTAATTTCATTAATTATATTACTTTAACAATATATCACATCATTAATTATATTTACCGTAAAAGTAATAATGTAGATTTTTATTTATTAGTTAATCAATATTAACTTTGTGCAATTATAAAAAAAAAATAAAAATGTAAGATAACCGAGTTTTGCATATGGTTAATAGTTTGGTTTAATATGTTTTACTAAAACTTTCTTTTGTCTTAGTTCCAATTGGTGAAAAATTACATAGCAAAACACATAATTCAAAGGCATAGTTTATATGAACAAGATAATAATTTAAATCAAAATAATTAAAAAGTATTACATTTATTATCACTTAATGTTTCACTTCATATAACTATTTTATTAAATAAAAAATTCTTTCTATTTTTCTTATTTTTGCCAAATATATAGAAAGAGTTTCCTTTTTAATCTATTTGCAAAATCAGTTAAGTATGGACATTCGGATACTCATTGAGGTACAAGTTGTTTCTTTCGGGATTAATTTTTTTGGATTTTTAAATTAGGCGCCACTTGGATATTATAAATTTATGTATGATGCTTGAGTTGGATCCTCTCGGGTCTGAATGATTTTGATTTTGATGTGTAGAAATATAAAAATATTTAATTAACCAATGTATCTGAAAAGAGTGTATATTTGTACCAAAAATAATCTTATTACCCGATTCAATCCAAATATTTTGAATACAATTAGTTATACGACGACACATCTTAAATATATAACACTAATGATAAAATAACAAATAATTTATAAAAGTGTAAAAATTAACACCCGCACGGACGTGCGGGTCAATCTCTAGTTTTTATTATATTTCAAACAAGGACTGTGAAAAAACAGTAAGTCTAAAGATGATATTTACACGAGTACACATACTGGCACATAGCTATCTCATGACTTTAGTTACACTTCCAACAAAACCAACAGCTTTAGTCACTGAAGGTAGCGCTAGAAATAGTAAGTCAAGTAATTGAAAATAAGTTACATATCCTCTTAAGAAATCTATTCAGTTTCGCAACAAGACTCCAAAATACGTTCTCTAAATATAATCACAATATCAAACTGGATCTCAGCTTTTTTAAAGGAAAGAACAACAACGACAAGCTCAATGGAGACATGGCGGTATATAACATTCAAAAAACAAGCAAATAGCTACGAAAGATATATACAAATTAAAACAAAAGATATACCATTGCTATTAAGAACATGTAAAGACACAATCAACCAAAATAATTCAATAACTGAATGTATCTTGATCCAAAATTATAGCACACAATACATTTTAAACTAATACATATATTGTATCATGTTTTTTCTGTTCCAAAATAAATTTATAGTAAAATTTTAAAATAAAATAATAGCTTACTTGGTATAACAAACGAAAACAATACATGAGGTAATAGAATAAGTAAAACCGCCACTAACTATACGCTGAAACTGAATAAAATTCTAATTTATATCGATTGTATAGTACATTTAGTAAATATGTTAATACAATCTACCAAAAGTTAGGCAAAATAAATTCACAGTCAAAATTTTATTTATTTTTCTTATTTACTAAAAAAATATTTAAAAGAAACTATTAAAATAATCTAAAGTCTAATTGGATAAAACAATAAATTAGTTATATATATAAGGAGGCCATTATTAAAAACTATTTTAAAATGTAACAAGTGAATTTTATTTTTGAAACCTAATAAGTTATTGGGATAATATTGTTTATTTAGTCTTCTAATATAATAATATATAAAATTATCAGTCATACATTTACTTAATATTGATTATGTTTTGATTCTGATTTCTTAAACAAATAATTTCCTACTATATATTCATATTCAATTATTTAAATTATTAATTTAAAAATAAAATATGTAAAAGAAATAAAAAATACATGTAAATTCAAGATATAAAAAATATAAAATAATCAATGTTTTGAGTATTAAACCTAACCACAACAATACAACTCAAATCTACTTACTATATATAAAAAAGTTGAGCAAACATTTAAGAAAAATGTATACCATTTCAATTATGAAAATCGTGTCATGCTCATACAAACTTATAATCTCTAACAAAATTAATAAAAATAAATAATTTTAGATATAAATATTCGAAGATGATATAAAAATGTGTTCTCATTATAAAAAAACACAAACACAAGAAAATATAATTACTAAAACAGTATTATGTCATAAAATATATATGACAACAAATAATAAAAACAAAAACAAGTTAGAAAAATAAACGAACATCAAACGTTTAAGTAAAATGAATATAATTTTCTTAATCACTTATAATTTTCTAAAACATAAAAATCATTATTATACATATCTCTTGCAAATACAAACCTAAAACACCCATAAAATCATACAAAAATAAAAACTTAGATCACAAGCAAGTTTATCCCGTCCGTAGGGCAGGCCTACCCTAGTAAGTAAATATACAATATAAAAAATTGAAAACCATATCAAACATTTATCCAAAAATGTATAGTTTCTTGTTTTTTCTAAGGAAATATGTATTCACATAAACATACAATTCATAATTTTGTTGTTAGAATACAACGTCCAAAAAATAGTTATATAGTTAAAATTTGAAAATCAAAATAGGTCCGTGCGTAGCGCGGGTTAACTCCTAGTCCCAATATATAAAAGGGATTGATGGTGAGCTTTTAAGCTATCTATATATGCATGGAAAATCAACTAATGAGAAAGTTTGATTTTACCACGTCACCATTGCTAAAATAGAGTGGACTTTCGTATGGGTTATAAGAAAATTATCAGTCTGGCCCACCTCAGCCGATGAAGAGAAACGACATAGAAACCTTTATTGTTTCACGCTTCAGACTTTCTTCTCCCAACTCTTCCACTTCATTTTCTCCAAAATCTGATTTTTGTCCTCTGTTACCTTCTCTTCAATAATGATCTTAGGAACATCATCTTCCCTGCCCCTGCAGCTTATGGAGTAATCGCTTATGGGCCTTTGAAGTCCCTATGCCCCTTTCCCTTTAATGAAATGTGAATTGACGAAAATGCCCTCGGTTTATTAAAAAAAAAACAAAATTCTGAATGTGGTTCGGGTTTCATGGAGCGGTTCTGGTTATTGCGGTTTGGTTGGAATACAGTTTGATTTTTATCAATTTATTAAAATAATAATAATTAAAAGTGGAAAAAAAAATAACCGCAGCTCCCCCTCCTCAATCCCACAGCTTCTCCATCGCCGCCTTCTGTCGGTAAACCAATAGTTTCCCGATTAGATAACTACATTAAAATGGTATTTTCAGTTTGGTTGGAGATGGTTTGATAAAGCTGGTTGTTGACGTGTTTATTTAGCACGAAAACAAATCTCACAAGACATAGCTTGTTCAGAATCAAAACTAGTCTATCTAAAAGAAGCAAAGCCAATAAAATCTGATAAGAAGGATGTCCAAGTCGTCGATGCCATAGTTCTGATGTTGAAGAATTCTTAACCTCAGTGCGATGTACTCGTGCAGCCCTGACCCCTGTAAAGTAATACACCCCTCACGTTCTCCAATCAGGGTCTTCATAAAACGATCATTCAAGACACAAAGAGTATCAGTAAAAATAGCAATGCAACCAATTTGTTTGAGTAAACACGACACTAAGATCAGTGTGCACTTAAAGTCAGGCACACATAGAACATATGATAAATAGTAATCTTTGCTTAAAACAAGCGTGCATGTTTTTCCTGCTTGGAAGAACTGTCCATTAAGAAATTTGACCTAAGAAGACAATATACCGGTAACATCACTAAGAAGAGATAAGTTTTCCGTCATGTGATGAGATGCGCCAATGTCAATAATGACATCTGCAATAGTTGGTTTACCAAAGATTTTTTCGGTTGATATTGTTGATTTAGTGTTCTGTAGTTGCTGGAGAAGTTGAATAATATGGGCAATAGGATCAGCATTCATAGAGTTGGATGTTGTGGTGTTGTTGGAGACGGATCTAGTTGAGTTAGAACGTCCACGACCACGATTACTAGAGTTAGAGGACCGGCCTCCTCTTCCTCGTTGAGGTGAACCATAAGAAGAACCACTCATGATGTTGTATTCTTTTGTTCAATCCACGAATCCGGATATCCATGAAGAAGATAGCACTCAGTGTTGTCAAGAGCTTTCCGAGAGCAGTGGGTGCACATACAATTTGGATCACAAGTTCGGAAGGTGATAGCTAAGGCTTGATGCATATATGTTTTAGGAAGATGGGTTTGTGGATAAAACACTATAGCATCTGGTTTCGGTTCTTTAGAACGTACTGTATTAAGCTATTGTTCTTCTGGTAGAACCCTGGAGTAGACATTATTAATATCTGGTAGCTGATCCTCATCAATGATTTGAGAACATATGTTCCTAAATCGAGACTCATCAAGTCTGAATAAGAACTTATGAACACAAAATTCTTCGCGTTTTTTCTTGATATCTGCGGAAGCTTCAAGTGAACATGATCGAGTAGTTTTAAGGTTGTCGAGTTTTTCCAATAGCTTGGTGAGACGTCCGTAGTACTCAATTACTGTTTCACCATGCTGCTGACAAGTATTTATTTCATCACGCAATTTATGAATTCAGACACCATTCTTGACTAAGAAACGTCGTTGAAGATTATCCACAGCTTATGTGCCTCAGGTACAAATGAGACAGTTGTTTTTTTCTTAGGATTTACCGAAATCCGAATCCAACCAACCAGCATAGAATTAGTTGCTAGACATCGAGAGAGGCCTGGTTCTGTGGAGAGTTTCATAATTGTTCCGCCTAAGAAACCAAGCTTTTGTTTTGCTATTATGGAATTAGAGAGCTTTGTCGTGCATTCTGTATAATTATCGCCTCGAAACAAAACCAAAGTAATAAGAGGTCCTGAAAGATAGTATGATCTAGATGAATCATCAGTTGTAGGTAGGGACGCCAAAGTCGTAGTAAATGTAGAGAATGTAGTTTCAGCCATGCTCCTTGAAGATCGAGAAACACAATATGTAAGAGAATTAGATCTTTTGCTCTTATACAATGAAATCTTATAAGATTGAAAATTGTGATATTTGTATTGTGTTATTATCAAGGGAATGACCGTTAATTATACAAGAGAAAGTCATAAATAGATAAGGACTATGAATCTACATACATCATTATCTATAGATGGATATAGAAGTACATATGAACTTTGTTAGTTCTTTTATCTAATAATTTCTACATAAACAATAGTTCAATGTAGCAGTCTAAAAACAAACTTCATCTATAAAATTTTCTCAAAAAAGAAAGAAAGAAAACTTCATCCATAAGAATGTGTAATAATAATAAAATATGTTCATCAATACTATTAATTCAGAGCCTTGTTTTTTTTATCTACTTATAAATATTGTCATTTAACTTCTGAACCTATTCTCATCTTATTGGAAATATATATCATTCTCTATAATTCAGTTACATTCTTTCCTAACTGATTCCCTATATAACATTCTTTCCTAACTGATTTATATTAACCAATTGCATACCAAACCAAAACAACTTCTGTTCTTGAGACTAAACCAAAAATAATCACACCTAAGAATAGAGTAAACCAAAACCTGATTGGTAAAAAAATAGAGTAAATGAGAGTAAAACACTTTTACTCTACAAGGTCTATACAATCACACCTAAGAATATCTACATCAAGTACTGTATATGTTTGAGAAGAACAAATTGAGTTTTGATTACTTTGATTTAATAAAAGACATATAAATTTGCACGAAAAAAAAAAAGAGAAAACGACGGACGACATACTTAAATGATTTCAGGTAAAGTGGGTAATGAATATAAACCGACTCGATGATCCAAATAGTTTCACGTGGCAAGATCTGAATAAAACGAGACGATACTAGAAAGTAAAAACAATACGATTCTCGGTGAGAAGACGGAAGTTAGGCGGGGTCTTTGGTTCGTCGTCGTGTACGTGAGCACACCGGAACTTAACCCGGACATATTGCAGAAAACTAAACCGGATTTGATAATTGGCAGTCGGTCCGGTTCCAATCGATTTATGGAAATTTGATAGAAGGCAGTATCCGATCCCTGGGTATTTTGCTGAGGGGAAACCGATTTCGATTTGAATGATTTCATGTTGTTGTTGCTGTATGGAATGGAGACTCTATGCTGGTGAAAATCTTCGGCTTTGATTCTTGTTTTCGGGCTGTGTGATTTGAGCTGAGCTGCTGCTTCTCGTTTTAAGATATGGATTTGGTTGCTAGTTGCAAGGTATTGGTTCGATATGTTTGCTTATTGCTCGATCATTTGAAAATGCTCGAGCAGAGGTCCTTTGTTTTAGTAGTGTGATCGGCGTGGATATTGATTGATTTATTTTGCCATGATACTGAGTAGAAATTGCTGCTTTTATAAGCTCTACTTTGGTTATATGATTTGTTCTTTGTTTATTTATGGTGCCGTGGTGAGTTGAGTTGATGATGGGTGGTTCACATGCTAGTGCTGATTCCACTGATGGTTATTGTATCGGCGCAGTCTCGTTTGCATAACATGCCGAGATTAAGATTCAGTGTTTGTCTGTCTATGTGTCTTAGTCAATCTCAGAGTCTGTTTAGATGACTTTGCAGGGACAACCTTGTTCATGGCTTTTGCAGTCAATGTTTTGTTTTCATCTTTGTTTAGTTAAGCTCAAAGTCTTTTTTTTTTACATATATATATCTGATATGTTTTCAGGAGAAACTTGCTTATTTCCGAATAAAAGAGCTCAAGGATGTGCTCACTAAGCTGGGACTTTCTAAACAGGGAAAAAAGCAGGTATATATAAACTTTTCTACCAATCTTGCAATGATCAGAATTTATCATCTATGTTTGGGCTGTATACTTATACTTGTCTCAATTTGAGTGTTATAAATTGTGACAGAGTTGTTGATAGTTAATTCCTAGCGTGTCCATCTACGTAAAAAAGAGGATTATCTTCATGGCCTCATAAGCTTAACTGGGGTTTTAATTTGGATTGTCGTTGTTCTGATTTGTTTGGCATTTGGCTTGTGCAGGACCTTGTTGAGAGGATCTTCGCCATTCTTTCCGATGAGAAAGGTATTTTGGGTGCCCATTGTTTATTTGTTCATTCCTAACTGTGACCAAGATAAAGTTCAGTGCTGGCCCACGCCCACCATCTTCTGATAAGCATTTGGTTCCATTACTTACTGTTTACTGACAGCCGCCAGGTTGGGGTCTAAAAAGGAGGCCGTGGCAAGGGAAAAAGTTGCAAAACTAGTGAACGATGCATACAGGTGAGTGCTTGCTTTAGCCATGGATCTCTTATTGCAATTTTTCCCTTGTGCACAGTTTTAGAATTTTCTTTCCACCGTTGTGTTTCCACAGGAGAATGCAAGCATCTGGGGAAGGTGACTCGCCATCAAAAGGACAAGTAAGTTCAGACATCAGTAATGTGAAAGCTAAGGGAGAGCTTGAAGATTCCTTTCAACCAGATGTTAAAGTTCGGTGTATTTGCGGAAGCTCACTGGAGACAGAGTCAATGATACAGGTAAGTCTATGACACAGATGTTTAATCGAACTCTTTGTTGAGTTAGCAGTAGCTCTTGGTGTTTTATGATTCAGTAAAAAAAAATTTGGTGATACCATGTGGATTAAATTATGGTTTGTAATTTTCAGTGCGAGGATCCGAGATGCCATGTCTGGGAGCATGTTGGGTGTGTTATTATCCCGGAGAAGCCTATGGGAGGAAATCCACCGCTTCCTGATTCATTTTACTGTGAAATATGCAGACTTACCCGAGCTGACCCGTAAGATGCTCCCGAACATTCCCTTCTCTCCTGACTCTTTATTTGTATATCGCTTTGATACATAAATTCTGTCCAGCTTGCTAGATTTTCCTCTTTTTCTTTGTTCATGTGTCCACCACTGAAGAAAATGCTAACTTTGTTGCAAAATTGGAATGTGATCTATAGGTTAACCAGATTATGATTTATTAGTTTATTTGTGTCTGTTTTACATGGTCTATAATGTGCAGGTTTTGGCTCACGGTGGCACATCCATTGTTCCCAGTGAGATTGACTGCTACGAACATCCCAACTGACGGGTAAGTATACCAAACTTTATATTCATGCTTGTTAAATAGATTATGTACTTTCAACCGTTCTTAAAAGTACAATTGGTAGCACTTCTTAGCATGGAAAGCTGAGGAACTTCTGCATGTGTCGTATTTTTTTTCCTGTCTAGGAATCAAGCGTTAGATTTCAATTGAGGGATGGGGCGAAACCTAGTTACTTAGCGTTTGAGATGAACTTATCTTCTTCCTAATATTTAGAAAAAAATGAATCATAGCTGTCTCCTAGACAAATTCACAACCCCTGCTTAAACTTTATGTTGATGTTTGTTCTTTCTCTTAATACTCTGCAATTTTTTCAGTACGAACCCAATGCAGAGTGTGGACAGGACATTTCAAATAACTAGAACAGACAGGGACTTATTGGTGAAACAGGAGTACGATGTTCAGGTTATTGGCTTTACTAGTAGGTTAGATATTTTAACTTTATAAATGCGTATTTTCTAATTGGCAGTGCATTCTGCCTTGTTTGTAGGCTTGGTGTATGCTTTTGAATGACAAAGTTCTGTTTAGGATGCAATGGCCTCAATACGCTGATCTGCAAGTCAATGGTATGCAAGTTTAATTCACAGTTCAGATTTGAATGTAAACTAATTGTGTCTTGTCAGCATCTCCTTAATAAAGTGAGTAACATGGGTTTCAAACACAATCGTACATGTATATTAATCACTGGGATAAATTTTCTTTACAAAATCTATTAACTTTCCTGGTGTTGTAAAACTCGGTATATATGTTCTATGCTAGCTGATATGGGTTCATGTTAAATCGTTGCCATCCTATAGGTGTACCTTTTCGTGCTATTAACCGACCTGGGTCACAGCTTCTTGGGGCCAATGGCCGTGATGATGGACCTATTGTAAGTTTTTCATCCTGATGAGCAACATTTCTTTATTTTTATATATGACTATGCTATCTTAAAGATTAGTCTCTTGCTATTCGTAATCTACTACGCTCACATCGTATTATTTTGCGCAGATTACACCTTGTATTAGGGATGGAATTAACAAGATTTCCCTGAGTGGATGTGACTCCCGCAGGTTTTGTTTGGGTGTAAGACTTGTGAAGCGAAGGAGTCTGCAACAGGTACACTTATATTTACTGCATGAATAAAATGAAAAAAAAAAAAATCCAATTAACTAAAAAATAAAGCCATTACTTAATTCAAAAATGACACCTTGTTGGTAGAAATCAGAGAATTGTTTTCCAAAGGAAAATGTGCTAAAGTGTTTATCCATTACCATATCTATCGTTTCTCAATGCTCAGAACATTAGCTATTTGTGCTTGTCCTTTAAATTCTATCTTATTTTTCATTTAGGTCCTAAATATGATTCCAGAGGAGGCCAAAGGCGAACCTTTTGAAGTTGCTCTTGCGCGAGTACGTAGATGCATTGGAGGTGCAGCTGGAAATGATAATGCGGACAGTGATAGTGATATTGAGGTCGTTGCTGATTTCTTTGGTGTTAATCTTCGGTGTCCTGTAAGTAATTTGTAGCTCATTTCAATAGGTTGTTGTAATCGCTTAGTTTTTTGTTTACCTTATTAACTCATTTCTGATTGTCATTAGATGAGCGGTTCTAGGATGAAAGTTGCTGGGAGATTCAAACCCTGTCTACACATGGGATGTTTTGACCTTGAGGTGTTTGTGGAGCTGAATCAACGTTCCAGAAAGGCAGGTATTTTATCATAGTCTACATAATTAGGTTGTTCATATTTTTTACTGATTTTATTTGTTATGTGGTTTGAAAATGCAGTGGCAGTGTCCTATTTGTCTGAAGAATTATTCTCTGGAGCATATAATCGTGGACCCTTATTTTAACCGAATCACATCAAAGGTACATTTTCATCGATATTAGAATTCTTGATTTTTATATTATTAGCAAATTTATAAAGACGTCTTCCTTGGCAGATGAGACATCTTGATGAAGAGTTGACTGAGATTGAAATGAAACCTGATGGTTCTTGGCGTGGGAAGTTCAAAAATGAGAGTGAGCGCAGGGATTTAGGGGCACTCTCACAATGGCACAAACCTGATGGTAGCCTCTTCCCCATGGTTGATGAGATTAAACCCAAGATGGAAATGCAAACAACAGTTAAACAAGAAGGTTACTCAGATGGGCCAGCCCCTTTCAAACTTGGAATAAGAAAGAATCGCAATGGCATTTGGGAAGTCAGCAAACCTAATAATAATGGTTTATCTTCTAGTAATAGGCAAGAGAAGCTTGGGTACCAGGAGTTAAATGTTATACCAATGAGCAGTAGTGCCACTGGAAGTGGTAAAGATGGTGATGACCCTAGTGTAAACCAGGATGCTGTAGGAAGCTTTGATTTTGGAAACAACGGGATGGAACTTGACTCTCTCTCCATGAATGTAGATTCAGGCTATAAATTTCCTGACAGTAATCATCAACCACCACCAGCTAGTAATAACGACGTTATCGTTCTAAGTGATTCCGACGAAGAAGATGATGTTGTAATCACCGCAGGACCTGCCTACAATGAGAATCAGGCTGATGGCGGGGTAAGTTTCCCATTGCACCCGGTTGGTATCACTAACTCCTATAATGAAGATCACCAGGTAGCTGCTGCAGGCAATTCCGGCTTGGGTCTTTTCACAAACGATGATGATGATGATTATGATATGCGCCTATGGCAGTTGTCTTCAGATGCCCACGGAGGCCCGGGGTTCCAACTATTTGGATCTGATGCTGATGTATCAGATGGCTTAGCCGGTTTGCAGCCTGGTCCACTGAACTGTGACCCTGCAATAAATAGTGGTTACTCGATGGCTCCAGGTACGTCTACTCCTATGGTTCCAGAGTCGGTTGGAAGATCCGAAGCAGATGCAAACGATGGACTATTCGACAATCCTATGGCATTTAGTAGAGACGACCCCTCGCTTCAGATATTTCTGCCAACAAGACCAGAGACATCAGCTCAGTCGGATTTTAGAAATGAGGCTGGGATGTCAAACGGAGTCAACAATGATGATTGGATCTCTCTGAGGCTTGGTGATCATGGTGAGACGGTAGGTGCAAATGGGCTTAACGAAAGCAATCTAGTATCAACGAGAGAAGGTGCTTTGGATACTTTGTCAGAGACTGGTTCGTTCCCCCGACAGAAACTGATTTTCTCTTTTTTTTTTCTTATACGTCCTTAGTACTGCTTGTTGTGCTTATGCCGAATTTGTACTGTTGCATTAATAGGAAAGATATTGTATCAATGGGTATTTGTTACTGACTGTATTAATTGCTTACTTGCAGCATCGTTGCTTATGGGGATGAATGACAACAAACAAGAGAAGGCAAGTAGACAACGATCAGAGAGTCCGTTTTCATTTCCTCGCCAGAAGCGTTCAGTAAGACCTCGGCTGTTTCTGTCGATTGACTCAGACTCGGAGTGATGTGATTCGTCTGTTTGGATGAGAGTACCACTGTATCTATAGCCTCGACTTGTTTATGTTTTTTTTTTTTTTTGGGGATATGATTTGGTGTCCTATGATTCTTTTTTGTATACGCATATGCACAGAACAATCAGATGGATCATGGCAGCCAGAGTTTGGGAATATTTGCTTAATTCTCTCCTCTGTGCTTGGAACCTTGAGGCTCTCATGCAAGGTAGAAAAGAAGCCAATCTAAGTTGTTGACATCTCCAAACCTAGTGAAATAATTAGCTTGTCAGAATCTGAAGTTTCTGTGTGGTTGCAGGTTGTTATTTGGAAAGGAGAAGACAGGTTTACATAAGTTGGTGAAAATTTGAAGGAGACTTGTGATGGGGTGTATGTATTTTCGAAAGGGTTTCTCGTTTTTTTTTTTCTTTTTCTTTTTGGGGTTAATAACAGTTACGCGAAAGCTGTTGTAAAATGATATGGGCCAAAACGAGAAACAGCATATGTAAAAATGTATGGCTTCCAAATTATATTTTGTTTGTTGAATATAGGGAAAAAATGTAAGCTATTGGTCATTTTGGAAAAGGGCAAAGATTATATAACACGAGATGGTGATTTGTAACTTGATTTGTTGGTCGTAAGAGATGTAATGTGGTTAACCCATGGTAATAGTAATGCCTGCTCAGTGTTCCAACTTTGACAAGTTAATTTAAGCTGTAGTGAGAGAAAACAACCCACAAAAGAAGACAGCTAAACAAAGGGGATCACGGAACCTTATGGACGATGACTCATTGCTCACATCTCTTCTCTTTGTAATTCCATCCTTATCACAATTTCTTCTCCTTGTGTGTCATTATTTTAATTTCAATTGGAGCGTCCCCATTCTTCTTGTAATAAAAAAGCCGTAAAGCATTGTGAGATTCATTATACAAAAGAAAAAAAAAACTTTTTAACGTTGGATCATTCATTCTTCTTCACCGAGCCGCAGAAATATCGAAGATGCAGAGGCTTTTCGCAGCGAGATCGGTTCTTGGTAACGCCGTCAAGACGCGGAGGAGGCAGCACTTGTCGTCTCTCTCTTCTTCTCTCCTCTTCGACGAAACTCAGCTTCAGGTTCCTTCCTGCGTTTGGTGGAATAAAATTGTTCTGTTTTTTTTTATTAATTAATTAATTAATATAGTGATTGTACTCCTCTCTCCTTTTGTGAACTGCAGTTTAAAGAAAGTGTGTCCAAGTTTGCACAAGATGTTATCGCTCCTCATGCCGAAAGAATAGATAAAACAAATTCATTTCCAAAGGTCTCTTTTCATTCCCTCTTTCTTACCATTTTCACCTCCCAAAATCTAATCTGTTTGTTTTTATTTTGGTGAAAAAGGATGTAAACTTATGGAAGCTAATGGGTGAGTTCAATCTCCATGGAATCACAGCGCCAGGTAACAACATGTCACTCTCTGTCCACCACTGATCATATTAAGCTCAATCATGTTTTAAAATCCTGCAGAGGAATACGGAGGTCTTGGTCTCGGTTACTTGTATCATTGTATAGCAATGGAGGAAATAAGTCGGGCCTCGGGCTCAGTTGCTCTCTCTTACGGTGCCCATTCCAACCTTTGCATCAATCAATTGGTCTCTACATTTGCTCCCTAAACTAAACTAAACTACTTTTGCAATAATAATCTGAGGTTTTATTCACAAACATTTATCACTATCACTACTTCTACAGGTGCGGAATGGAAATACTTCACAAAAGCACAAATATTTGCCCAAGGTACGGTTTCATCTGGTCACTGCTGCTTTGAATAGTTTGATTCCTCAACTGTTTTTCCATGTTTCTCATTTAACTAATCTAATGCTTTTGTTGTTATGAAGCTGATCAGTGGAGAGCATGTTGGGGCTCTTGCGATGAGTGAACCCAATGGTAATAATATACTAATAATATTATCCTTTGGATGAAGATGTTAGAGAGAGCGCAAACACCCATATTCCTAAACGCTTTGTTCTGATTTTGGTTACAGCCGGTTCGGATGTTGTCAGCATGAAATGCAAGGCTGATAAAGTTGATGGTGGCTTTTTAATAAATGGCAACAAGATGTGGTGCACTAATGGTCCCTCTGCTCAAACACTGGTTCTCCTTTACTTCTGAATTTTTCATCCTTTTTTTTTGTTTAATAGCATACATAATTTCTGTTACATTTTTCTACTTTGTTTTTTGGTTCAATCAGATTGTGTACGCCAAAACTGATACAAAAGCAGGCTCTAAAGGAATCACAGCTTTCGTTATAGAGAAGGGAATGGCCGGGTATGTTCTCTTTCTTTTTTTTTTATAAACTCAGTCTTGTTTAATAAAGTTGAAACTGCGCCTTTCTGTGATCTTTCGTAAAGAAAAGAGAAAGGAGTTGAGAGAGTGTTCTTCTTTTTTTTAAAAAAGAAAATCTATTTCTCTGGCTTTGCAGATTCAGTACTGCTCAGAAATTGGACAAGCTGGGAATGCGGGGAAGCGACACGTAAATCCCCTCTTTCTCAGGAGGATCCCCTCCGTTTAAATTTAAAGTCTTTTCTCTTTGCCTCTTTTTGTTCTCTTATATGTCTGTGTCTCTTCTGAGCAGGTGTGAGCTTGTTTTTGAGAATTGCTTTGTTCCAGAAGAAAACATTCTTGGCAAGGAAGGAAAAGGTTTTGATTGCTACGATTTCATCTCTTTTTTTTTTATAGTGATGTGATGATCTAATATCTGATTCGAAAAATATATACACACTTTGTAAGTTCCTTTAAGTGGTGGAGGCTACAAAGCCTTTTAGTCTTTATACTTGGTCTGATGTAGATATTGTCTTGTACGTGCAGGAGTGTATGTTTTGATGTCAGGTCTTGATTTGGAGAGACTTGTTTTAGCAGCTGGGCCCTTAGGGATCATGCAGGCATGCCTCGACATCGTACTTCCTTATATTCGCCAGAGAGAACAGTTTGGTCGTCCAGTTGGGGAGTTCCAGTTTATACAGGTTGATCTTTACTTTATCATATTAAACATTTTATGTGAATATCTCCAAGTTTGGTCATAAGATTCTTAAAGTAGTTCTGTTGGATAATATCAGGGTAAAGTTGCTGACATGTACACTGCATTACAGTCTTCAAGGTACATGCCTTGTATCTTCATTTTTGTCCATAGAGAGCCGAAGCTTTAGCTTTTGCCTTGGCATCTCAGGTCATACGTCTACTCTGTTGCGAGGGAGTGTGACAATGGGAAAGTTGACCCAAAGGTGAACTGATCTTCTCGTTTTCTACTTTAAAAAAAAAATCCTCAGTATGTATTCTGACATCCTACTTGTGTTTTATTCTTCTAGGATTGTGCCGGAACTATTCTTTGTGCAGCAGAAAGAGCAACACAGGTTGCTTTGCAGGTCAATCACTCTTACTCTCTTGCTTTGTTTTCTACCTGTCATCCTTCTTGAACGTTAAGTATATGTTTACCTTTCTTGTAAGACTTATTTAAGAGATTTGGTTTGAGGTTGCAGGCGATACAATGTTTAGGCGGAAATGGATACATCAACGAATATGCAACGGGACGCCTTCTTAGAGATGCAAAGCTATATGAAATCGGTGCTGGTACAAGCGAGATCAGAAGGATGGTCATTGGTCGCGAGCTTTTCAAAGAATAATAGAGATAACTTACTAGTCTCTTTTCATCTTTGCCAAAGATGGTAACAACGTGACATTTTGTTATTCTGTATAAGTGTATAATTTACAATGTCCTCAGTAGCCGCACAATAAAAAGATGGCTTCAAACAATTCTTTTTAGATACCAACATATGCTTTTCACTCCCTAATCAATATTATAACACAAGCTCTAAACTTCTAATGTAACTCTCCATTCTTTTTTTTTTTTTGGTAAAAACTCTACATTCATTTCAGTACCAATAGTTTATTCCTCATTTTCCTTTAACCCTCTCACCTTCCTGTTTTGTTTGTAATGATATCTCTTGTAATATCGGTGGGTGTGTATTAGTGTATACCTGAAATCAAAAACAACTACTGGATGAATCTTGCTCTTGCCAGAATCGATATCACCGTTGTTTCCAGCGTTTGGTTTCATATCCTGTTGACTCTTAACCTACCACACCATTACCTTAACGCATTTGCTATATGTTTTGGAGGAGCGTCTTTTCCTTCGTTCTCTTTCGGATACACTTAAAATGACCGTTGCTACATTTGAGTGAGCTCTGCATTTTGACAGGTAGGTTGTGATTGGAGATTAAACTTGTAAGTCTTTAAGGATTTAAAATTGATTTAAGGTTTCTAAGTCAATAATTTAACCAGCCACACTTTTGTTTATAATTTTTCAAAGTTCTCAAGTCTTTGACTTCCATTTTTTTTCCTCTGCTTTTTTTTTTTAAAAAGGTAGAGATTATTTTCTAATGTCACAACCATAAAAAATTACAACATAACGTCGTTATTTTAGAAGTGTCTAGATTTGAGCCTAATGAGATGTTGCTCGGTAGGGGTGGGCACTTCAGTTAAATTTTGGATTTGGTTGTATTGGTTCTAATAAATCTCTAAGTTTAGTTCATGTTTTATTTGATTTATGTTAGTTAATTTAATTTTAGTTTAGTTAAAAATCAACTTATAAAGAAAAGAAAACGATTTTCTCTATAAACATAGTAATAAAAATGTAAAAGTAAAAACTTAGACACAATTTTTAGAAAACCAAAAAAAATCTGTTATCATTACTAAAACCAAGCTAACTTAAAACAATGAATAATGGAACATTGTCATATCGCAATATTTTATATATCATATCATAACAAAATATCATTAAATCAGAATTAATTTATAAGTCATATATAAACTAATTAAGTTAATAATTATTAATTAATTACCATGAAACTAATATATTTATATTAGTATTATAATATTTGGTTTCAAAATGATGTGAATTCAAAGTTATAGTGAATTTTTGATAAATGTTTGAAATATGTTATCATTATTAATGTAATCAATATAATTAATTAAACAAACACACAAGACTATTGGTTCGGTTTTAAACCGAATGATTTAATTATAAAATTTAGAGAAATTAGGACGTCTACCAACCATTTCTACGCTATTTTGCATACTGCCAAAAGGGCACCTTTTCGACACTATGACAATTTCGGAGGACACTGATACCCCTATAACTTCATATATGGCGTACCTAGGAAAAAACTATCTAAAAGATATCACAAAATTTTTCACAGGAATTGTCAGTCCAAAATTACAACTCTTAACATGTTTATGATTCTATATTGCAATTTTTCTCTTTCTTCCATAGTATCTTCACTAATTCTGAAGATCTCTCAACATCCCTCCTCCCCCATCCTCTTTCCTCTCAGAAACACCTCCAATCTATGACAAACTCAAAATTTTCTAACTTGAGACCAAATGGAAGACGATGAACACTGAGCTTTACAACTTCTCATTCTGGAGAGAATTTTTGCCGTTCGTGAAGAACGAATCAGAGTGAGGGTACCAAACTCTCTCTCCCTTAAATCACTTTGTTCTTATCTGTTTAGAACATAGACCAGTTCTGAGATCGAATCGTCTACCTAAAGAACAGAGCTGTAGATGGAGAATAACAACTCAGAAAGCTCACCTTGTCTGATCCTGGAGAGTTTCTTCTCTCTCGTTGATGAGCCTATCGGTGTTAGAGTGATGCCGTACAACAAACCTTTCGCAGTCAGGCAGATCCTCAGTGCCACCGACGCCGACGAAGTCAAAACTCCAAATGATAAAGTGGAACCAAAAAATTAGAAAAAAATATTTACAAGTGACTCGACAATTACAAAAATATCTCAGTCCAAAAACTATTTGAATCCATGCTAAAAGTTTTCGTAACCTTCTACAAAAATGGACATCATCCGCAACTAAAAATACAATATTTTGCTTAGTTGGATAAACAATGAGAACCACATGCACAATCAGATTGTTAAAACTATTGTCCAACTAATATATTTTGTAATTGGCTTAACAAAATTGTTGTCCAACTAATATTATATTTTACATATCTAACATTTTTCATTGATAGCTAACATTACTTTTAGCTGAGTTTGAAAGTTTTAACTGGATAATAATACTTTAAAAATATATATATTTTAGTTTTGTTGAAGATAATATATTCTTAAAAGGACATGTATTTTTTAGCCAATTATGTATAAAAACGTAATTATTTACATGCACGACCAGATTGTCAAAACCATTGTCCGAGTATTATAAATTGTAACTGGTTTAACAGAATTGTTGTCCAACTAATAATATTTGTACACATCTAACATTTCTCTTTGATAGCTAACATTATGTTTAACTGTTCTTTGAAAGTTTTAACCGGATAATAAAATTTAAAAATAAATATATTAATTTTGTTGAAGATAATAATATATTTAAAAGGACATGTACTTTTTAGCCGATTATGAATTTATACATAATTATTTACATTATCTACAGATGATATTTCTCATTTGGAGGTTAAATTTCATATAACTAACATGTAACCATTATGTAATATATTAAGTCGTGTACGTAATTTTATATTGATATGCAACTTTTATATTTCATATAGTTAATCAGAATAACAAGTAAATATGTGTTAGCAATGTAAATATGAAATTAGCCGTCTATTTTTCCAATAACAAGTAAATAATGTGTTAGCAGTATAAATATAAAACTAGCTGTCAACGTTTTGGTATTAGCCACTGTTTTTTACATGATCTCTGTTTGTATTTCCTCGATCTACCTCTTCTCTTTTTCACCCGCTCATTTCCATGTTCATGTTCAAGCAGTCGGCTGAGTTTTGTTGGTACTGATGCGGTGGTGGCGACTATGAGCTTGTTGGCTTGTAAAAAGTGGTTACGTCAGTTGTTTGGGATTGTGGTGATGAGTGGTTGGGTATGATCAAGTGATTAGGTAAAGAAAGGAAACAGAGAAAAAGTACAAAAACTTATGAGCTCATGAGTTTGTTTGGAACTCATATCTCCCCTGATTTTGTTTAGATTCGTTGGCAAAGTAAAAAAGAAACAGAAGAAGAAAGTGGAGATAGAAACCAACGCTAATGAGAGAGAAAGAAATATAAAATTTTCTTAAATTTATAAATCGAATGGCTGAATTTGCTCTGACAAAATCTGTAACATCCCGAGTTGTGATATGTGAAAAAAGGCTTAAGAGAATTGATTTGGCTACCTATGTCACCAAAGTTGACTTACCTTTTCTGGAGCACATCCTGAAAGAACTCCAGAGTTAAGCGTGCTTGAGTTGGAGTAGTGGAAGGATGGGTGACCTATCGGGAAGTGATTCGCGATAGCATGCAAGTGAGGCCAAAGCATGGGAAAAAGGTCGGGTGGTGATTGCAGGGTCAGTAAACAATGATTTCGAGCTCTTGAAAAATTAACGGACCGACCGTCAGACGGGATGGGGCCCACGGGCCGAGAGAGCGGGCGTGGGTGGCCCATTAGCCGTGGGCGGGTCTGGGCGTTACAAGTGGTATCAGAGCTGGTTAGCCATCTCAGTTCCGACCTGAGAGGCGTCTTGAGACCTGTCGGGGGCGCAACGAGGACGTTGCGTTCTTTGAGAGGGGGTGAATTGTAACATCCCGAGTTGTGATATGTGAAAAAAGGCTTAAGAGAATTGATTTGGCTACCTATGTCACCAAAGTTGACTTACCTTTTCCGGAGCACATCCTGAAAGAACTCCAGAGTTAAGCGTGCTTGAGTTGGAGTAGTGGAAGGATGGGTGACCTATCGGGAAGTGATTCGCGATAGCATGCGAGTGAGGCCAAAGCATGGGAAAAAGGTCGGGTGGTGATTGCAGGGTCAGTAAACAATGATTTCGAGCTCTTGAAAAATTAACGGACCGACCGTCAGACGGGATGGGGCCCACGGGCCGAGAGAGCGGGCGTGTGTGGCCCATTAGCCGTGGGCGGGTCGGGGCGTTACAAAATCTTCACAGAATCTTTGACAGATCTTCATACTAGCTACAAACCTACAATCTTAAATCAGAAGAAACCTTCACGAGGGCTTTGGAGGTCATTTTGTATGTTCTGACACCACAATAACATCTAATTTTTCACTGTTTTTAGCATTTTCCTAGTATCAATATCTTTTATTGGTTTTCCGCAAATTATCCCTAAAATTTAACCGAATGATTTCATTATAAAATTTTGTTTCTTGGCTCAGTTTAGGTCTGTTTTTTTTGGTTCACCCCTATACTCACTTATGGTTTTAATATAATTGTGGCAATAACAACGGAAAATATGACTATATGAACTACTGTTCAGAGCAAACATGATGAAAAACCAATCTGTCAGAATCACGAGAAGTGGTTATTAGGGGGCGAAAAGTAATTGACATACAATGTATTTATCAACACTATAATTAGGGTTCGCTATATTTAGATTTTTTAAAAAGTGTACCAAAAAATCAAAATTCACTTCCAACTATTAATATTACATGCCGCCTTTTACGCTCCACGTCTCATTTCTGGAGTGAAAATAGGGTCCAAAAATGGTGAAAGAAGAGGTTGAGAGGGTGACAAACAACAGGAAAGATAATCATAGACATTATAGAAGAAGAAAACGAATCACGGAGAGATGACGGTCATTAATATTATCTTCAGAGTCGAAGAAATTTGCAAGAAGTACGACAAGTACGATGTCGACAAGCAGCGCGAGCTCGGCGCGTCCGGCGACGATGCCTTCTCCCGCCTCTTCAACTCCATTGATACCGATATTGAATCGGTTGTACATGTTCGTCTCTCTCCTTCTCTCTTTTGAAACCCTATTATAGATTTTTTTTTTTGATAAGTCCTAGAATAGATTCTTGCTAGTAACGTAACGTTATTGAGTATTATATTTTGTAACGTAATATGTAGAAAGCGGAGTTGGCATCAACAGAGACCAATAGAGCTGCAGCTGTGGCCTTGAATGCTGAGGTTCGAAGGACGAAAGCGCGTTTAGCTGAAGATGTTGTTAAACTGCAGAAACTGGCCGTTAAAAAGGTTAAAAATTAATTACATATTACCGTTTTAATTCATTTTTAACCGTTTTAATTGTTTCGAAAAAAAAAAAAATATATATATATATATATATATATATATTACCGTTTTAATTCACTGAATGAGTGAAGCCGGATGAATACCAATTGGTTGTGTTCAAACTTTGGAGTGCATACATATATATATACAGGTGAAAGGGCTTACAAAAGAGGAACGAGAGTCCCGATGTGATCTAGTTATCGCGCTAGCCGATAGGATTCAAGTGATACCTGACGGACATGAAAGACAAGCTAATAGTGAATGGGGAGGTGCTTCTGCCCCCAACAAGAACATCAAGTTTGATATATCTGGTACTTCGGCTTTCCTGTTTTCTCCTTTAACTCAAGATACTGTAAATACTAAAATATAAATAAGATTTTCTTTTTTATTTCTTCTTGTTAACCATCAGAGGAAGACATGGATGATGGGTTCTTCCAGCAAACTGAAGAATCCAGCCAGTTTCGACAAGAATATGAAATGAGAAGAAAGAAGCAGGCATCTAAAATACATCGATCTAACCCTTTTTTTTTTTGACAATGAGGTTACAGATTTAACGTATGATTTTTCTTCAGGACGAGGGCCTTGATGTTATATCAGAAGGTTTGGACGCACTGAAGAACTTAGCACGTGACATGAACGAGGTTTGTTGTTTCCTCATCTGCCCAAATAATATAGTTTTTTTTATCCGGTGGATATTTACATTTATTTTTGTTTCAGGAACTTGACAAGCAAGTCCCATTGATGGATGAAATGGAAACAAAGGTGAGATTCGTTTTCCTATATATCATCATTTTTCGACCCTCATTAGTCAGTTGAAGAAAATGCTAGCATGACATGTAATTTATGCATGGTTGTCTTAGGTTGATGGAGCAACTTCGGATTTGAAGAACACCAATGTTCGGCTCAAGCAACAGCTTGTAAAGGTAAACAAAAGAAAACCAACCAATAATTTGTTTAATTAGTAAATCAACGTATTGTCATTGATCATAAGAAACCATTTGCTAAAATTGGTTGGGAATTTCAGATGAGATCGAGCCGCAACTTCTGCATCGACATTATTCTTCTCTGTGTGGTCCTTGGAATCATCTCTTACATCTATAAGTAAGCCAATGTTTCAATTCCACTCTCTACCTTTTCTTCACCTCCAAAATTGTTTCTCTAACAAGTGGATCATTTACGTTGTTCATCGCAGTGCTCTGAACTAAAGTTGGTGACGGCATCTACCGACATTCTCATTGCCATTGTGAAGCCTCTGGTAACTTCTTAACCAAAGTAATAATAGTCATTTCTTGGAGAGCAAGCAAACAAGATTTTTTCACAAGCTTTTACCATATGTATACAGTTTTAAGGAATTATTCTTGGCAAAAAATAAATAAATATATATTTACACAAGTTCGCTGTTGTAATTGTGCTTGTTTTGTTGGGCGATTTATTTTTGTTGAATCAGAATGTTTTAGCTTTTCCAAGTGTCATGAATTTGTAAGAGCATCTCCAACTCCTTGTTATTTACACCATTATAATAGCATTTAAATGTGAAATTGCTTCAACCCACCTCTATTTCTTCATCTATAATAGAGATCTCTATTTTTTCCTCTATTTATAGAGGAATAAATAACATTACTCTATTCTTTATTCTACATTTAGAGATTGTTATTTTAGGAAAATACATTGGAGTATATATATCTCACCTCTATTATAGAGTTCCTCTATTTAGAGGTGAAAATGACAAATTACATTGTAGATGGTCTAAGAGAATGGAAGTATACATTTGTGGACATTGCATAGTGGAAAAGTTTTTTTTTTATAGTTGAAAAGTTATGACTGGAAAATGATTTTACCTACTTATAGCTTTTTTGTTTGACCAAAAAATTTAGAATTTACTAAAACCTAATGATCTGGAAACCTTATGAAACATTTCTTAATTTAAATATAAAAGTTTTGGAGAAACACAACTAATTTTTTATAGGAAAAAAACTAAATTAAGTAAAAGCACAAAAATAAAAGAGAGATAAAGTAAAAATTTGAAATCTAAATAAAAATGAATTACTATTTTAAAGGAATAATTCAAAAAAAAATTCCTAATTTCAAAACACCAAAATTTTCGATAATTATGTAGTCTCTATTCCTTTTCTAAAAATTAATATGTAAGTTTTCCAAGTTAATGAAAAGACACTGAATAGTCCAGTCTTTGCAGAGATGTCAAAGTAGTAGAGATGTCACAGTAGTAGTCCAGTTCGGAGATATAGAAATGCCCATAAGATTTACCATTAGAGTAGTCCATATGGTAAATGTGATAGGAAGAGCGAAAAAGGTGGAAAAGTTTTTTATTTTATAGTTGAAAAGTTATGACTGGAAAATGATTTTACCTACTTATAGCTTTTTTGTTTGACCAAATATTTTAGAATTTACTAAAACTAATGACCTGGAAATCTTATGAAACATTTCTTAATTTAAATATATAAGTTTTGGAGAAACACAACTAATTTTTTATAGAAAAAACTAAATTAAGTAAAATCACAAAAATAAAAGAGAGATAAAGTAAAAATTTGAAATCAAAATAAAAATGAATTACTGTTTTAAAGGAATAATTCAAAAAAAAAAATTCCTACAAAACACCAAAATTTCCGATAATTATGTAGTCTCTATTCCTTTTCTAAAAATTAATATGTAAGTTTTCCAAGTTAATAAAAAAACACTAAATAGTCCAGTCCTTCCAGAGATGTCACAGTAGTAGTCCAGTTCGGAGATATAGAAATGCCCATAAGATTTACCATTAGAGTAGTCCATATGGTAAATGTGATAGGAAGAGCGAAAAAGGTGGAAAAGTTTTTTATTTTATAGTTGAAAAGTTATGACTGGAAAATGATTTTACCTACTTATAGCTTTTTTGTTTGACCAAATATTTTAGAATTTACTAAAACTAATGACCTGGAAATCTTATGAAACATTTCTTAATTTAAATATATAAGTTTTGGAGAAACACAACTAATTTTTTATAGGAAAAAACCTAAATTAAGTAAAATCACAAAAATAAAAGAGAGATAAAGTAAAAATTTGAAATCAAAATAAAAATGAATTACTGTTTTAAAGGAATAATTCAAAAAAAAAAATTCCTAATTTCAAAACACCAAAATTTCCGATAATTATGTAGTCTCTATTCCTTTTCTAAAAATTAATATGTAAGTTTTCCAAGTTAATAAAAAGACACTAAATAGTCCAGTCCTTGCAGAGATGTCACAGTAGTAGTCCAGTTCGGAGATTTAGAAATGCCCATAAGATTTACCGTTAGAGTAGTCCATATGGTAAATGTGATAGGAAAAGCGAAAAAGGTGGAAAAGTTTTTTATTTTATAGTTGAAAAGTTATGACTGGAAAATGATTTTACCTACTTATAGTTTTTTTGTTTGACCAAAAATTTTAGAATTTACTAAAACCTAATGATCTGGCAATCTTATGAAACATTTCTTAATTTAAATATATAAGTTTTGGAGAAACACAACTAATTTTTTATAGGAAAAAAAACTAAATTAAGTAAAATCACAAAAATAAAAGAGAGATAAAGTAAAAAATTTGAAATCAAAATAAAATTAATTACTGTTTCAAAGGAATAATTCAAAAAAAAAATTCCTAATTTCAAAACACCAAAATTTCCGATAATTATGTAGTCTCTATTCCTTTTCTAAAAATTAATATGTAAGTTTTCCAAGTTAATGAAAAGACACTGAATAGTCCAGTCCTTGCAGAGATGTCACAGTAGTAGTCCAGTTCGGAGATATAGAAATGCCCATAAGATTTACCGTTAGAGTAGTTCATATGGTAAATGTGATAGGAAAAGCGAAAAAGGTGGAAAAGTTTTTTTTTTTTTTATAGTTGAAAAGTTATGACTGAAAAATTATTTTACCTACTTATAGCTTTTTTGTTTGACCAAAAAATTTAGAATTTACTAAAACCTAATGATCTGGAAATCTTATGAAACATTTCTTAATTTAAATATATAAGTTTTGGAGAAACACAACTATTTTTTTATAGGAAAAAAAAACTAAATTAAGTAAAATCACAGAAATAAAAGAGAGATAAAGTAAAAATTTGAAATCAAAATAAAAATGAATTACAGCTTTAAAGGAATAATTCAAAAATCAAATTCCTAATTTCAAAACACCAAAATTTCCGATAATTATGTAGTCTCTATTCCTTTTCTAAAAATTAATATGTAAGTTTTCCAAGTTAATAAAAAGACACTGAATAGTCCAGTCCTTGCAGAGATGTCACAGTAGTAGTCCAGTTCGGAGATATAGAAATGCCCATAAAATTTACCGTTAGAGTAGTCCATATGGTAAATGTGATAGGAAAAGCGAAAAAGGTGGAAAAGTTTTTTTTTTATAGTTGAAAAGTTATGACTGGAAAATGATTTTACCTACTTCTAGCTTTTTTGTTTGACCAAAAAATTTAGAATTTTCTAAAACCTAATGATCTGGAAATCTTATGAAACATTTCTTAATTTAAATATATAAGTTTTGGAGAAACACAACTATTTTTTTATAGGAAAAAAAAAACTAAATTAAGTAAAATCACAGAAATAAAAGAGAGATAAAGTAAAAATTTGAAATCAAAATAAAAATGAATTACTGCTTTAAAGGAATAATTCAAAAAAAAAATTCCTAATTTCAAAACACCAAAATTTCCGATAATTATGTAGTCTCTATTCCTTTTCTAAAAATTAATATGTAAGTTTTCCAAGTTAATAAAAAGACACTAAATAGTCCAGTCCTTGCAGAGATGTCACAGTAGTAGTCCAGTTCGGAGATTTAGAAATGCCCATAAGATTTACCGTTAGAGTAGTCCATATGGTAAATGTGATAGGAAAAGCGAAAAAGGTGGAAAAGTTTTTTATTTTATAGTTGAAAAGTTATGACTGGAAAATGATTTTACCTACTTATAGTTTTTTTGTTTGACCAAAAAATTTAGAATTTACTAAAACCTAATGATCTGGCAATCTTATGAAACATTTCTTAAGTTAAATATATAAGTTTTGGAGAAACACAACTAATTTTTTATAGGAAAAAAAAATTAAGTAAAATCAAAAAAATAAAAGAGAGATAAAGTAAAAATTTGAAATCAAAATAAAATTAATTACTGTTTCAAAGGAATAATTCAAAAAAAAATTCCTAATTTCAAAACACCAAAATTTCCGATAATTATGTAGTCTCTATTCATTTTCTAAAAATTAATATGTAAGTTTTCCAAGTTAATGAAAAGACACTGAATAGTCCAGTCCTTGCAGAGATGTCACAGTAGTAGTCCAGTTCGGAGATATAGAAATGCCCATAAGATTTACCGTTAGAGTAGTCCATATGGTAAATGTGATAGGAAAAGCGAAAAAGGTGGAAAAGTTTTTTATTTTATAGTTGAAAAGTTATGACTGGAAAATGATTTTACCTACTTATAGTTTTTTTGTTTGACCAAAAATTTTAGAATTTACTAAAACCTAATGATCTGGCAATCTTATGAAACATTTCTTAATTTAAATATATAAGTTTTGGAGAAACACAACTAATTTTTTATAGGAAAAAAAACTAAATTAAGTAAAATCACAAAAATAAAAGAGAGATAAAGTAAAAAATTTGAAATCAAAATAAAAATGAATTACTGCTTTAAAGGAATAATTCAAAAAAAAAATTCCTAATTTCAAAACACCAAAATTTCCGATAATTATGTAGTCTCTATTCCTTTTCTAAAAATTAATATGTAAGTTTTCCAAGTTAATGAAAAGACACTGAATAGTCCAGTCCTTGCAGAGATGTCACAGTAGTAGACATGTCACAGTAGTAGTTCAGTTCGGAGATATAGAAATGCCCATAAGATTTACCGTTAGAGTAGTCCATATGGTAAATGTGATAGGAAAGGCGAAAAAGGTGGAAAAGTTTTTTATTTTATAGTTGAAAAGTTATGACTGGAAAATGATTTTACCTACTTATATATTTTTTGTTTGACCAAAAATTTTAGAATTTACTAAAACCTAATGATCTGGAAATCTTATGAAACATTTCTTAATTTAAATATATAAGTTTTGGAGAAACACAACTAATTTTTTATAGGAAAAAAAACTAAATTAAGTAAAATCACAAAAATAAAAGAGAGATAAAGTAAAAATTTGAAATCAAAATAAAAATTAATTACTGTTTTAAAGGAATAATTCAAAAAACAAATTCCTAATTTCAAAACACCAAAATTTCCGATAATTATGTAGTCTCTATTCATTTTCTAAAAATTAATATGTAAGTTTTCCAAGTTAATGAAAAGACACTGAATAGTCCAGTCCTTGCAGAGATGTCACAATAGTAGAGATGTCACAGTAGTAGTCCAGTTCGGAGATACAGAAATGCCCATAAGACTTACCATTAGAATAGTCCATATGGTGTTTGCCCAAAAAAAAAAGAATAGTCCATATGGTAAATGTGATAGGAAAAGCGAAAAAGGTGGAAAAGTTTTTTATTTTATAGTTGAAAAGTTATGACTGGAAAATGATTTTATCTACTTATAGTTTTTTTGTTTGACCAAAAAATTTAGAATTTACTAAAACCTAATGATCTGGCAATCTTATGAAACATTTCTTAAGTTAAATATATAAGTTTTGGAGAAACATAACTAATTTTTTATAGGAAAAAAAAATTAAGTAAAATCAAAAAAATAAAAGAGAGATAAAGTAAAAATTTGAAATCAAAATAAAATTAATTACTGTTTCAAAGGAATAATTCAAAAAAAATTTCCTAATTTCAAAACACCAAAATTTCCGATAATTATGTAGTCTCTATTCATTTTCTAAAAATTAATATGTAAGTTTTCCAAGTTAATGAAAAGACACTGAATAGTCCAGTCCTTGCAGAGATGTCACAGTAGTAGTCCAGTTCGGAGATATAGAAATGCCCATAAGATTTACCGTTAGAGTAGTCCATATGGTAAATGTGATAGGAAAAGCGAAAAAGGTGGAAAAGTTGTTTTTTTTATAGTTGAAAAGTTATGACTGGAAAATAATTTTACCTACTTATAGCTTTTTTGTTTGACCAAAAAATTTAGAATTTACTAAAACCTAATGATCTGGAAATCTTATGAAACATTTCTTAATTTAAATATATAAGTTTTGGAGAAACACAACTATTTTTTTATAGGAAAAAAAACTAAATTAAGTAAAATCACAGAAATAAAAGAGAGATAAAGTAAAAATTTGAAATCAAAATAAAAATGAATTACTGCTTTAAAGGAACAATTCAAAAAAAATATTCCTAATTTCAAAACACCAAAATTTCCGATAATTATGTAGTCTCTATTCCTTTTCTAAAAATTAATATGTAAGTTTTCCAAGTTAATGAAAAGACACTGAATAGTCCAGTCCTTGCAGAGATGTCACAGTAGTAGTCGAGTTCGGAGATATAGAAATGCCCATAAGATTTACCGTTAGAGTAGTCCATATGGTAAATGTGATAGGAAAAGCGAAAAAGGTGGAAAAGTTTTTTATTTTATAGTTGAAAAGTTATGACTGGAAAATGATTTTACCTACTTATATATTTTTTGTTTGACCAAAAATTTTAGAATTTACTAAAACCTAATGATCTGGAAATCTTATGAAAATTTTTAATTTAAATATATAAGTTTTGGAGAAACACAACTAATTTTTTATAGGAAAAAAACTAAATTAAGTAAAATCACAAAAATAAAAGAGAGATAAAGTAAAAATTGAAATCAAAATAAAAATTAATTACTGTTTTAAAGGAATAATTCAAAAAAAAATTCCTAATTTCAAAACACCAAAATTTCCGATAATTATGTAGTCTCTATTCCTTTTCTAAAAATTAATATGTAAGTTTTCCAAGTTAATGAAAAGACACTGAATAGTCCAGTCCTTGCAGAGATGTCACAGTAGTAGTCCAGTTCAGAGATACATAAATGCCCATAAGATTAACCGTTAGAGTAGTCCATATGGTAAATGTGATAGGAAAAGCGAAAAAGGTGGTCTCTCTCTCTCTCTCTCTCTCTCTCTCTCTCTCTCTCTCTCTCTCTCTCTCTCTCTCTCTCTCTCTCTCTCTCCAGAACATACAAACTTGTGTAATCCCCCAATTCTGCATACGAACACATTTGGACAGCCTATCCTTGAATGCCAACCAGACAATGAAAGCATGACGTGGAACTTCTTGTGCATGCTAAACGATTTGATGCCATGAGACCTCATGACCTCTGATTCTAATCTGATCCCACGTTCTCGCAGTTGAAAAGTGGTCCTTGTAATCCTCCTCATTTTGTCGCCATCATATAAACTTTCCATAGTTGCATTCGGTTTCTAAGCACTCTCAACTGAGTATACACCGCACCAAAAACTCTCAGACCTCGACTCCTCATCGCCTGAACCCCATTTGTACACGCTTCAGCAACTCGAGCTTGGCGAGGAATCCCAAGGTATCTCAAACAAGAATCTCATGTATAGCTTCAATAATACTTCCAGTACCTAACCAATCATCAAACCAAAAGAAGGCCGACTCGCCACTTCTAACTTCACATCACATAAACCTCGAGGCCTCTGGTCGGAGTTTAAGCAATTTACGCCAAAGCTAAGAACCCTTATTTGAGTCTTTTGTATTCCAAAATGATCCTCCACACAAAAGTTCAGCTGCAACCCAAGAAACCCATAGATATCCTGACAAAGTGAACAACTGCCAGATAAGACCCAAAGCAAAACCTTTGATGTTTCTCTAAGCTTTCGAATCCCTAACCGGCCTTCACACTTAGCTAAACAGAGATCATTCCAGGAGATCTTTGCCTTATGATGAACATTCGGCAAGCCAGACCACAAAAAAGCATTACAAAGACTTTCAATTTCATCCAAACAATCCATTGGCAACATAAAAGCTGTGCACCAAAAGTTAATGACACAAGAGATGACCGAGATAATTAAAATATATTAAATAAACTTTTCTTAACATTTCTAAGCTGGTTTGGTTATTTCAAGTTATGATCACATTGCAATCCAGGAGTTTCAGAAGTTCAGAAGTGTGATATGATGGATTTAGCTAGTGTTGGACCTTCCTTCACCTGGAAAAACTGTCAAGATGACAATCTGATAAGTAAAAAGCTTGACCGGGTTATGGTTAATATATGTTGGATAAATGCTTCTCCACACTCGTATACAACGTTTGAATCTGGTGGTGTATCGGACCACATGCTTATGCACACACAGCTTCGAGAAGTCCCTCATGGTAATATAAAGTCTTTTAAGTTTTTCAACCATGTTGCCTCACATCTTCGGTTCCTGGAAGTTGTGTCTCGGGTTTGGAATGACATTGAACCTCTGTTTCATTCACGATCAGCACTTAGAAGACTCCATGAGAAGTTGAAGTCCCTCAAATCTGAAATGAGAAGTCATAATGGTGATATGTTTGGTGACTTTCCAGGGCGTGATAAAGCAGCTTATGAGGACATGTGTACAAATCAAACCAAAGCAATGCAGAATCCGCAGACTTCTTCTTTTGAAGCTGCTTCAAATGCCTGAGAACATTGGCAATATATCTCTGGGGTTGAGGAGCAGTTTTACTACCACAATTCAAGGGTCCAGTGGTTGGGACTTGGAAACAGAAACTCGAGGTTCTTTCACTGGGTCACTTAAAGCATGAATGTGAGTAATACTATTTGGAGAGTTGCTATGTCAGATGGCAGGATCCTCACCTCTCTCACTGACATCAAGCGAGAGGAAGCTACTCATTTTGAGACTTTCCTGAATGGATCTCAACATAGTGTCCCACATATTTCTCAGGAGGTGCTTTCTGAGCTTATTGACCACCAATGCTCCAGCGAAGATGCAGTTTATGAGGCCCGTGCAGGCTGCTGAGATCAAGGAGGTTATTTTCTCTTTGCCATGTAATAAAGCACCGGGACCTTATGGATTCACTATGGTTTTTTACAAGGATGCTTGGTCGGTGATTGAGAAGAACTTTGTTACACTGTGCAGTCCTTATTTATATATGGATTTATGCCTCTAAGTATATATGTCATAATAAGTAATGTCCTATGTAAACTACTCAGTAAGACAGATATTAATGGGCTTATTGGATATCATCCTCAATGTAAGGAGGTAAGTCCCTCTCACCCAAGCTTTGCCTATGACATCGTTATCTTCACTAATGTGACTCCAGTGTCACTACATAATACTTTGATTTGTGTTTGAGGAATCTGTATACATGTCAGGCCTCAGAATCAATATTGTAAAATCTATGGTCTTTTCTGGAGGGAGAGGGAAAGATTTACTTGAAAATAAAGCAGCAGTAGCTGGCCTGTCCATTTCTGTACTGTCCATTAAATATCTTGGTTTGCCTCTTACTTCGAAGATAATGTCGATGAGTGACTATGAGCCTTTGGTTTCAAAAACTAGGAACCGTTTTTTCTCTTGTTTTAGTAAGGCTCTCTCCTATGCAGGACGCTTACTACTCATAAAGTCAGTCATTGCAAGTATAATAAATTTCTATTGTCCCGTGTTTTGCATTCCACAATCATGTATTGATGAGATTGAGAACATGTGCTCTGCGTTCTTATGGAATCCGAATGACGCTTCCAAGGCTAATTTTGTGTGAGAGAATGTGTGCAGTGTTACCCGTTTCTGGAAGGTGGGCTAGGCATTCGGCGTGTGAAAGAGGTGAGTACAATGTTTATGTTGAAGCTCATTTGCCGGCTTTTTTTCTTACTCTACATCTCTGTGAGGTGAGTGGGCGCGACAATATTTATTTCGGGGTGAGACTTTTTGGGATGCAAAGGATACATAACACGGCTCTTAGGTTTGGAAAAAGTTACTAAGGCTTATACCATTAGCTAAGTAGTCTATAAGGATGATATCAGAGACAGTTGTACCGTGAGATTCTACATGGATGTGTGGCACCCAAAAGGCAAATTGATTGAGCTCACTGGTGAAATTAGAATGCAGAAACTCGGTATAGGGAGAGATGCAAGGGTGTGTGATGTCTTAATTGATGGTGAGTGGAGGTTTCGCAACTATCATGACCAACAAATCAAAGGTGTGATTCATGATATTGTTCGGTTCCCCCTCTCTCTGGCTGTGGCTGAAGCTGACGGGTTGTCTTAGACGTGTGGAGAAGAGGAATATTGTGACAGGTTTGTGGCAGCTCAAACATGGCATCAGATCTGAGAGCATAAGGACGAGGTTCAATGGCATAAGTTAGTCTGGTTTTCTCTGATCTTACCTCGTTATGCTTTCATTACGTGGCTGGCGGTAAGAGACAGACTTGCAAAAGGTCATCGTACTCGACAATGGGGTCAGACGCACTGTGGTGAACTGGATTAGACGCGAGATTACCTTTTCCTTGCTTGTCCTTTTTACCTTCACGCTTTGGCTACGAGTGGTGGGCAATCTATGTGGCATTGACCCCGATCCGGACATGGACACAACTCTCATGCGCTTGATGACTGGAACTTTTGACACACTTACATTAATTTTTCTGAGACTGGTCTTACAGATCACTATTTATTCTATATGGCGGGAACGCAATGATCAGAGACAAAATGGTAGAGAAAAGTCAGTAGATCAGCTTGCTTGGGTGATTGATAAGACGGTGAGGAACAAAATCACATATTTAAAGTATAATTTGAAGCCAAAACCCCAAGGTCTGATGCGTAGATGGTTTAGCGTCCACTGATGGTTTAAGTTTCTTTCCAGTTTCTTTTTAGCAGCATCTCTATACGAACACATTGACATTCTTTGTACATGTAATTTTTTTACAACTTGATCAATAAAGTTAACATTTCATAAAAATGATGATTTATACGTGAAAATTGTATTGATTGAATATAATTTTAACATTAAAGAATAAAACTAGGAAAATGATATGTACAATATATATATATATATACATATATATATACATACATATATGTATATATATAACATTTCATTTGCTTTTGAAGAAAATAGTGGATAAATATTTATAAGATTATTTAGGAAGGTATATATTTATAAATTGTTATCGTAGTATATTAAAAATAAAAATACAATAAAAACTAAATTAAATATTATTCTATTAGATTATAACAGAAAAAAAAATGATATGTAATAGCTGATTCATCATAAACTAGAAAAACGGCACCTAAATAAAAAAAGCTATATATATTGGAGTTGTTAGTGGGAGTTATATTTATGATGATTGTAATAATTTAAAGAGTTTAATGTTATTTGTTTATAGATTTTCGTATTCACACTAAAATCTAGTGTTATTGGTATGGTGATTTTATAATTCTATATAAAATATTTTGTTATTCAAAAAATATAAATTTTAATGATTTTTATATCTATTAAAGTTAGTGTTATTGAAAATTTTACTCTTGACCATTTAACTTGTAAAATGTTTTTTTGAAAATACTACATATATCCATTAGATTCTTAAAATCATTATACTGATTTATTTTCTTGAATTTATACAATATACAAATTTTCTCTAACTCTTTCCAAATTTAACAAATCTATCAACGTTTAAAATCAACAAATTCTATATAAATCTTACTCTCACTAACACCCTATTATATGCAGTTTAACAACATTTATCATTATTAATTTTGGTTTATGTTAATATTTTCAAGTAAATTGTTTATATACGCACTACATTTTTGAAGTTGAAATAGACCATTAATTAAGTGGACACTGGTTTATATAGATGAATTCACTGGATAAAGTGCGATTAAAAAAATATCCAAACAGCTTTTACATAGAATCAGATATGCCCTGCGATATTCTTTTTAAAATAAAATCAAGCGAAGAATTTTGGATCAAACCGAAAAAAATGTCTTCCTCCCAAGCGGGAATCAAACCAACTAGGAGGCATAAAAACTAGGCCTGGGACGGATCGGGTATCCGGATAATTTTAAGGTATCCGGATCCGGCGGACCATAATTTTACTATCTTTATCTGGATTCGGAGTTCTCAGATACCCGGATGTCAGATATCCTTGTAAAAATTGTAATATTCGGCGGATATCCAAATCCAGATTTGGATCTTTAATATAAATAAAAAATAATATTAATATATGTAAAATATTAAAAATAATTTAAAAATAAAAAATAAATAAAATGTTTTTAATTATCTCTATGTATAATATTACAAAATTTACATAAAATTTGTATATACTATTATAAAAAATGAAAATATTATAAAATAAAATTAATTTTTATATATAGATATTACTATTTTTGAAATAATTATTAATAAAAATTTTGGATGGATCCGGATATCCGGATTAAAAAATTATGATATCAGGATCTAACATTTTACTATACAGATCCGGATTGGACCCCTCCGGATTTTCGGATCGGATCCGAATCGAATCTCGGATCGAATCCGGAACTCAGATAAAAGTCTTAGGCCTAATAAAAACATTCAATATTAGAGGATCCAAGAATTTGCCATCTCATGTTAAATCCCCCATATATTGATAGAAAATATTTAAAAAGTTATAATCTGTAGTTTGTATTATTTAAAAAAATATCCTGCTGAGTTGTCACGTAATTAGAATGCTAATTTTGATTACATGACGGTTTGAGAATCAATTGAGAATTTTGTTAGTCTAAAATTAAATTACTAGAGAATGTTATATTATATATTATATTCATTATGGACCATTCATTTATCAAATTGAATTCTTTCCTTAAATAAAATCTACGGAATTACATAATGTGATTAATATATATATATGACAATTAATGATTTTAAATACTAAAGATTTGCTAACAATCTGTATACTTTCTATCATTTTTTGTTTAATTATTTATTATTAAAATAAATTACATAATTACATTAATCATATATTAAAAATTTAGATTTTTTTGTATATGTTGTATTTTGAATTTTTCAAAACGAGTATAGATTACTAAAACTGTTAAAAGTCTCACATAAACTTTTATGATCAAGGTTTAAATTTTTTTCTATAATAAGATACAATGATTATAAAATCATATGAATAAATAATTTTATTTTAATAGGTGTTATGTTAAATATATATATATATATATATATATTTAAAATAAACTATATACCTCATATGAAAACACATACTTATATTATTTTGATATCTCCGTTGAACATATATTGAAAAGTTAATATTTTGGTTTTGAAATCTTCATTGTTTTTTAAAATAATTATAAATTATTAAAACCACTAAACATTTCACATTAAAAAAAATCGTTGGTGTAAAATTGTGTTACACAAATATGCAAATAATCATAAAATCATATGAGTACAACCCTCATTTAATAAATATCCATATTAAAAGTATACTATATATCTATGTTAATATCATTTAAATTTAATTATATATAATATATGATAGATAAGATTGATTGTTTTGATTTATTTACCCTAAAATGATTGCGAATAAACAAGAGCGGTCGTTTGATTTATATGCGCACGCCAATTTATTATATAATGGTAACTGATTTCTTAGTTATTTAATATATAATCATTATTTTATTATTTCATAATATGCAGAAAAACATAAAATAAGTAATAAATATAAAATATTTATTCTGTTCAAGGCACAGATTTTAACCTAAGTATATATCTCTTTAATACTTTTAAATCTTAAACATTTTCTAAATATCAAGCCAAAACAAAATAACAAAATGAGAATAAACTCAAAAATCAATATTTATATCGAGCAATAACCAAAATGAAAAAAGCGACACAAAAATGAGAAAAATATTGAAGATATTTAGGATTGGCACGTGAACGTAAACTTCTCATAACTATAATTAATTTTTAAATTGCTAAATCATGATGTAAAACCAAGCTCTCATATTTTCATTGTAACCAAATAGTAGGCTTGAGATTCTTCGGCCTAAACGTTAGGTTCTTAGGCGATAAATGATTTTCTGACCTAAATTATTTTTAAAATAAGATCAGCTCATCTTCGATCAAGAACATAAGTTTTATTTTTATATACGATATTTTTTAAATAATTTTCATATTAATTTGCTATGTGCAAGGCGCAGGTCTTATCCTAATGCTAGATTAATCAACTCACATGGAAAATAAAATCTATGAAACAGATTTGCTAATGCACACAGGTTACTTTCAAATTGTTTTACTACAACAAACAATTTTTTTTATGAAATATAAAGATACACATCCATGCGTACACGACAAGTAGGAACAGACAAAAGTATCCGTAAAATTTAATCCGATAAAAATCCGGATATTTGTGATTTTACGAAACAAATCACAATAACTAATATTTTAAAAAACCATTATCTAATCCGATATCTGTTATATATAACAGATTATATAGTCTCAAAAGAGAGTTTCGAAGTAAGAAGAGAGAGATTCCCTTGTCGCCAGCTTTCTTTTTGGTCTTATCCTATCGGTCTCTTTGCAACAGCCCAAAAGCTTACTACCAAAATAATAAGAACAAATTTCATCTATTAAACTGTACCGACAGCCAACCCCTCCCCCAAAAAAAAACCTTTTTTTTATGTATAACAAAACCTTTTTGACATTTATTTATTTAGCAAAAACCTTTTTGAATCTTTCTTGGAAAAAAATGGACATCCCATTTTTCAGTCCATCAAACAAATGAAATATCTTCTTCTATTTTTGCGTAAAGTCTTGTGGGGTTTATATTAATAAAACTAGTGTAAAACGTTCGTCATTTTGAAATAACGTTTCTAGATATAAACAAAGGAATTACTATTATATGAAGAACATATTTCTTATATGCTTATTGTATAAGCTACAAATATATATATATATATATATATTCATCTGCTTGCAAAATTATACATTTATTTTTTCAAGCTACAAATTAAGATATTTATTATATATTTTTGTGAATTTGGTTATTCATCAGAGTTTTTATTTTTTTTGGTAACTCTCTCCGTCATCTTGCTTTCAGATTTTTTTACTTGATTTAGTAGAGAACTGTGAGACGAGTTCGTGTTTCCGTATATTTCTCTGTCCAACTGTTTTGCCTTCTTACTTCGAAACTCTCTTTACCTCTTTCTCTCTCAGCTAAACCAACATGATAATACCAGATGATCATCATCACCTCTCATTCCCCAGCTACGTCCTTCACCAAGAACACATCACCCCGAATCCTAACCCTAACCCTAATCCTACCGCCTCAAACTCAAACAAAAGGAAAAGAAATCTCCCGGGTAATCCAGGCATGTACAGTCAATTCAAATCTTGGACTTTGCATATTCCGATATATGCGGTTTCTTGAACAGTATAATTATTTCATCTTTTTCATTTCTAGTATTAATTTGGTATTTTAAACATACAAAAACAAAAACAAAAAACAGATCCAGATGCAGAAGTCATCGCTCTATCGCCAAACTCGCTCATGACGACGAACAGATTCATATGCGAGATCTGCAACAAAGGATTTAAGAGAGACCAAAACCTTCAGCTTCACCGGAGAGGCCATAATCTTCCATGGAAGCTAAAGCAAAGGACGGACAAGGAGCAAGTGAAGAAGAAAGTGTACATCTGCCCTGAGAAGACCTGTGTACACCACGACCCGGGTCGAGCCCTCGGGGACTTAACTGGAATCAAGAAGCATTTCAGCAGAAAACATGGAGAGAAGAAGTGGAAATGCGACAAATGTTCCAAAAAATATGCTGTCGTGTCGGATTGGAAAGCTCATAGCAAGATTTGTGGCACCAGAGAGTACAAATGTGACTGCGGTACCCTCTTTTCCAGGTAATTTTGGAACACGTTTTTCGAAGTATCAAACTCTGGCCGCCTCACTAATAACTATATACATACCTAATGATTAATTTTAGTTTCGACTGATCAGGATCTCTTGTCACATGTATAACATTATTGATATAGTTTCTTTGATGAATAAAATGGAACAGAAAAGATAGTTTCATCACACATAGAGCATTTTGTGACGCTTTAGCCGAAGAAAGTGCTCGATTTGCCTCAGTTCCACCAGCCGCAGCTGCATATTTGAACAATTCCTCGGATGCAGAAGTCAATCTTGGAAACATCAAACCAAATCATCAACAACGACTACTTGATCTTACATCTTCTCAACTGGATCGACATGGTTTCAATGTCAATCGCAACAACATAAATGGCTTCATGGGACAATCCTCCACCAACCAGCTTCCTTTAGCAGCCAATGTTTTCGCATCTTCATCATCGCCATCACCTCATAGTGCATCTGCTTTGCTTCAAAATCTATGGCAATTACAAGGACAATCATATCAGCAGTGGCTACTCAACAAAAACAATAACAATATTATACAAAGTGGAATGCCCAATAATCAAGAAGATCATGACACTATAAGAAGGGAACTAGTAATTAATGGTTCTTCGTTTTCTTCGGAAGCACGCACCAGTTACAACCAAAACGGTGGACAGGAAATAGCCTCGATGTCAGCCACGACATTGCTGCAGATGGCGGCTCAAATAGGCTCAAAGAGATCGTCATCAAGCTCCAACAATGGCATGGCTTTTGGTCTAGTGACTTCCTCCATCTTCAACAATAAAGAAATGGAGAATAAAATCAAAACAAAGGAATTCGATGAAAGAGGCTTCACAAGAGACTTTCTTGGTGTGGGAAGTCAAAACCGTCATCGGCCAATATTGATGGTCAACCATAATCTTCCAACCACAAACGACGGCACACCAACCACCTACATGAATCACAGTATGTTATATTAATTTCTTTATAAATAAAAAGAAAAGGCAAGAATCCTCTGGTTAAGATATATATTTTTTAAATGCAGAAACATAAACTATAATCAACGTGACGAGTGGATACATTAAGCCTGGCAGCACATAATGAAGAAAATTGTGAAAGATGCTATTCTGACTCGGAACTCGGAGAGAATCTCTGAGTCAACTCGGTCCTGAACACTGGGTCCTCTCGCTTGAGAAAGATAGCTAATTGGGTCCCCGCCTGCATGCATGGCGAAACCTCTGACCCTGCATGCCCAACAAACCATACACTATGTCCTTTCTTTCATTTTTGAACACACGCTATTTCTTTTATTATTCTTCCCTTTTTCCTTGTAATTACTTCATGATTTTTTTTGGGACATTAGCTAAAACCAACTTAAAAAGTCAAACCTAAAAGTGTACTCCATTTTCAGTCAAATGCAAAACCAACCTAATGGATTAGTGAAAGTATTACTTAACCCTTATGACCAAACAAAAATACATAAATATATTTTACGTTTGTATCCTTCGAAAGTCTACATGTAATTAAAGAAGTCTACATATATATAGACTTCCTACGAAGTCTACCTTATAGACTTATTTTGTAGTCTACACTCTAATTTGATCTAATAATTTAACTTTGAAAATGTAAAAAAATAATTATTGTGATATTTTTTTAACTAATCATCAATATAATGGATAATATGAAATAAATTAATTAAAATTTCATACAATTGAACAATTTTGAAGAATATATACTAATTTGGTTATCGTGTTTTAGACAATGTTCATAGTTTAGAAACAAAATGTTCTAACATGTTATGTCTTTTAGTGGTTGATTTCATAGGGTTAGATTTTAGATTTTGTTTTTTTTTGTTTTATTAACTTAAATCTGCATATTAATGTTTAGTAGTTTGTATTTTGTATAATTGAGACTTTTTGATTATCAAGCAAAACATTTAGGGTTTGAGATTTGTGATTTAGGGTTTCGTAGACCTACAATAAAGTCTATTTATCTGAAGACGTCTTTTTCAGTCTATATTTTTCAATTTGTTTTACAAAAAATCATTATATTTAAACTAAGTTAAGTTTCTTGAGAATAAAAAAGTGAAATCATATACTATAACTATTAAAAAATAATTTTTTTAAAAATAAATCATACATTAAAATTATTAAAATAATAAAGAAAAAACAACAATAATGAAATTATTATAGTAGACTTCCAAAAAGGTCAACTATGTTACAGTAAATCTACTCTAAAATTATAATTTTAGTAGACTCCAAAAGAAGTCTACAATGTCATAAATTTTAACCTAGTTACATTTTTGTCTTCCTATATAAACAAAATTTATACAGTCTCTCTCTAAAGTGGCTGCACAAGTTTTTAAAACTCTCTCTCTTCCATAGTTGTTCTCTTCTCCTCCCAAAAATGTAAGGTTTACATCTATAGATTTTAAATATCTGCTCTAGTATTTATATTTAAATAAAGTTACATACTAAAATTCTATATCTTTAATTTATTACTATTTTGTCTATTAAATTATATTTTTAAATTAATATAGATTTAAACTTATTTTATATTTTTAATGTATATATTTTTCAGATCTAATTTTTTTGATAGAGTACTTAAAAGTTAGGGCTGGTAGACTTCAAGTGAAGTATACTAGCCTTGACTTTTAAGCATATTTCATTAGAAGTTTACTCACATATGATTTTAATTTTTATCTTATTTTTCATAGTTTTATTTTATTTTGCAGGTATTCTCTTCCAAAGTTTTCAAATCATCTTCCCAAAATGTAAGCTTTACATATGTTCATTATAAGATATTTTGTGTTTATAATGAACTAAATTTATAGATTCATACTTTATCTTTTTGCTTTGTTACAAGGATGATGAAAAACTAGTTTTGAAATATTTTCCAGAACAAAGTATTTTCAAATTTTCTAAATGTACACTTTTAGATATGAAAACTTTCCAATAGTGTAGACTTCAACTAAAGTCTACTAAACAATAACTTTACGTAGAGTTAATAAAAAGTCTACTAAAATATGATTTATTTTTTTATCTTATGTTTTTCTCATAACTCTATCTTATTTTGCATGTATTTTTTTCAATACTTTATTTAAGGCATCAAGATTATGAAAAATCAAACATACTCAAGAATACTTTTTAATATATTGCTCTGTAATAATTTTCATAATAATATATTAATTTTAAATAATTTTTTAATGCATAATGTATAAACATTGTATTCATTTTTAGTTGTGTTTCACTTGTATGATATTATTAATTTTTTGTTAGATATCAATTTTTTTCACAAGATCTAACCAACCAAACAAGTAAAACCACCATAAGCTAAAATAATAACTAACACACATGTGAGAAGAAGAAAATCTATACAAATTTTTTTCAAAAAGTTTCAAGAGTAAAACTAATCAAAAAATTTTGCAATAAGTTTCAAGTATATAGTTATTAACACATCAACTTTTGAAATTTATCCAAGACCACTAAAATTTTACTAACATACATTGTAAAATAATTAAATCATGAAAAAAATATGATGAATAATACACAAATGCACTTTTAATAGAATTTAAGACGTAGACTTCAGCTGCAGTCTACATTTGTAGATTTACAAAGACGTCTACACTTATTATCTAACATATAGTCAATCCAAAAATTTCTAGTGTACTTGGCGCTGGCTTGAGACACAAAGGCATACAAAGTGTGTCTTAGATAACTCGATCAAGTTCCGTACTTGTTGATATTTTGTGACATGCATAAGAGGAGTATTTGCCTATTTGAAGTCATTTGTTGTAAAATGATGTTTGGTAAGGAATATGTTAGCACCATCTTCTCGATTTTCTTGTCCAGATCATAATATTCTTGTGCTATTTCAAGAAGTTCACCATGTGTACAACTATCATGCACAAGGAACATTCTTCATCCTTTCCGATTATTGATCACAAACTCCCACAAAGAGTCTTTCACCACCCATTCTCCGTATACAACAGGTAACAGAGCCATTTTCAGAAAAAAATACAGTTTACATAATTAGCAGAGAAATATTTTATGTTTCATAAAACTATATAGGTAGACTTACAAATACATCTACAATTATTAGCTAACAACATAGTCAAATCAAAAGTATTATACTTTGATAATTATGGGTTTGATTGGTGACATGTGGTAGGATTGATTAAGTTTGAGTTAAGCTTGTAACTCAAAAATGTTACCAATCATGCATTAAATTTATTTTTTTGATTTTAAGTTTGATTTAAGATGTGTTGTGGTTGAGTTACAACTTTGACTTAAACCCTTCATAAAATTGTTAACTCAAAACATAAACCTACATCAACCAAAATCCTATGTTTTAAATAAGCTTAAGTTGAGATTTTCTATCTTCTTCTTCTTTACGTGCAAAACATATTTTCATTTTTACTTGAGCTTTATATATTGTTTAAAAATAACAGAGTACCTTTTTATGTTTATTAATTTTTGTTTATTCTTTTGGATGAAGATGTCTAATAATGAAAATGTTAATGATGTTGGTGCTGGTGCTGAAGACGGCGGTGGAACTACTCGTCGTAAGGTAAATTTTATAATTGATATGTTAAATTTAAAATTATATGAAGTTATAATATTTTAATTATTTTAACATAACTATAGAAACAAAAACAAATTATATGGGAAGATGAGCATATTGGGATATACTTGGAGCTTCTAGATATTGAGTTGGCTAAAATTAGATACAGACAAAAGTTACCGAAAGAAGTGGGGAGAGAACGTATTTGTAAAGAATTTTTGGAGAAAACTGGTATAAGTCTTCCTTGGGATTCTTTCAAGAGCAAGTACGATACATTGAGAAATATGTATGGATCGTATAAAAGGCTCAAGAATTTTACCGGAGTTTCAGCAGATGATAATACCGGTTTCATTGAGATGGATTCCGAATGAAGCTCAGCCATTTAAAGAAGCATATGAAATCCTGAAATCAATTCAAGGTCTGACAAGGTGGACAGATTTTTGGTGGTCTTGCATCAAAGTGCTAAAAGAAGATCCATTTGCCCGAGAAATGATTTTCTACAACGAAAGTGATCATGATAAGATTACATTTTTGGAGGGTTATACAGGATATGATCGCCATGGAGCTTTCTCCGGAGAATGTTTCAAGGCTTTGCAACATTGCCATGGTGATCCTCCAAGTGCCAACCGAGAGCAAAACATCACAAGAACAACCATGGAGAGTCATAAGGAATTTGGTGTCCCATCTAATTCAGAACTAATGTCATTGTTTGAAGAAATAGGATACAAACGTGGATTTGGGAATAATGGTGGTGGGGGGGGGAATCGAGTGAGACAAGAATTAATCTTGATGATTAAAATCTTATTTTAATATTTATTTTCAATTAGAAAAAAGTTATATTTATTTGTTTTATTTTAAGATTTAATAAATTATTATTTTTAGTGAATATATCTTTCATGATAGTCAACATTATTCTAATTTTTTTTCCAAATCTTCTACATTTTTGCAGATCATACGATTAAATGAGTTATATTCTCGAGGTTTAGAAAATCTTACAAATGAAGAGTTGCTAGAGCTGTATGATCTAGAAGATGAAGAGTATATTGATATGATTCTACAACCTTTGATGGAGTATTACAAGCGTCATTTTTCCAAGCAACCAATGGTACTTGAACGGGGACTGGGTTGGCAAAATCTTGAGAATCAGATTCATAATAATCCAAACCATTGCATGAACATGCTAAGGATGCATCCAGAAGCATTTCAAAACCTATGCACAACGTTGGAGCATCGTCACAACTTAAAGAGTACTGATCATATTAGTGTTGATGAGATGGTGGCAATATTCCTCGTTACGTGTGCCCAAAATGATACACAACGGTATGTTGGGTTGTCTTTTGGTCGTTCCCAGGAGACTATCTATCGAAAGTTCCATGAAGTGTTGGATGCAGTGGAGAGTCTTGCATGTGAGTACTTAAAAACTCCAACAATGGCGTCGCTCCAGCTTTATCCACGTAAGTTACGAGAAAATTCAAACTATTGGCCTTTTTTTAGTGGATTTATTGGGGCACTAGATGGAACACATGTCAGAGTTAAGGTCGGAGGTAGTGATGCGGTTGGATATTGGGATAGACATGGACAAACAAGCTTGAACATAATGGGCATATGCGATATAAACATGATCTTCACGTATGCATGGCTAGGTGCATCTGGTTCTACACATGATTCATTGGTGTTGCAGTATGCAATAGATGGAGACCCTATATTCCCTAGACCTCCTATAGGTAAATACTATCTTGTTGATTCTGGATATGCCAATAAACGAGGATTTCTAGCTCCATACAGAGGAAGCAGCAGAGAAAATATCAGATATCATCTTTCTGAATTTGATGATGGTCCTCCTAGGAACAAAAAAGAATTGTTCAACAAATGGCATGCATCACTTCGCTCAGTCATTGAAAGAACATTCGGAGTTTGGAAAAAGAAATGGAGAATCCTTGACAATTTGCCTCGCTACGACGTCAAGACTCAAAATAGGATTGTGCATGCTACAATGGTTCTTCACAATTTTATCAGGCTTCACAAAATTCCAGATGCTGATTTTGAAGATAGATATAGCAGTGGTCAAGAGGAACAAAGACGACGAATCGAAGAAGAAGAGCTTAGTAGACTTGAAGAAGACGAAATAACAACTGATGGTCAATATATGAACAACATAAGAGATGAGATTGCAAACATGATTTGGAACGAACATTTGTAATTTTTTTCTATTATTTGGTTTTTTAATTTAAAGTTCATGCTAATAATATTATTTCATTTAATTTAACTTATTATTGATATTAAAATAAATATTATTAGTAGTTATTATAATACTTAGAAAATTATATATACTGAAAATTATTTTTTAAACTTTTATACTTATTTTTTAAAAAATATTTTTATTTATTTAAAATATAGCTTAATAAAAAAATGTTTATTTCTCTGTTTTTATATTCAATTTTTTTATTCAGAACTCTTACTGCAACTTATACATCAAAAATGTTACCAGTCACAAATTTTAATAAAATGATAACTTTTATTTTTACTGCAAAACTTACCACATAAACTTACCGTTTTTACCACATACTTTTTACTGCAAGTTACATCGAACTATAAATCATATTGTAATTCAACTCTAATACTACATGTCACCAGTCGGAGCCTATAACAGATTTTCTTTTCAAAATCACTCGAACCCATTATGATTAACTAATACACACTGTCAAACAGAAAAAAATGCTTAAAAACTTAATGAATAATATAAAAATTCACTATTAATATATTTTTTATGTAGATTCCATATTCAATCTACAAAGATGTAGACGTTCTTTACAGTTTACTAGTGTAGACTATCAAATAGGTCTACTCTTTAGGTTAGTTTTTGCAATTGAAAATTTTACGGGTTAATTTCTATATTTGAAAAAAAATTGTGATTTTATACATGTAGACTTTCATTTCAATCTACACTTCAAAATAGTTAGTTTTTTTCAAATGACCAAAATTCACCCATAATTTGACTTTCGGAAGTAGACTTCATTTGCGGTCTACATTTTTGATTTTTTTATAAAGAGGTTAGTTTTACAATTGACCAAATTTGACTTTCTACGAGTAAATGGAAACGAACATCTACATATTTTTATACTTCGTTTGAAGTCTACTCTAAAAATCGACGGGTTAGTTTTGCATTTGACCAAAATAAAATAGTAGACTTCACATGTAGTCTACTTTTTTTTTCTAAGTTAAGAAGACTGCATATGAAGTCTATGGTTTAATAAAATTTTAATTAAATTTTTAAACTTTTTAGTCAAACACAAAACTAACATATTCAACAAAGTCAAAGTTTTGGTCAAATACAAAACTGACATTTTGCAAACTTCTCAGGCAGTCTACACTTCGTGACTTCCGTTGAAGTCTAAATAGACGTCTTAGTAAGTCTACCTAAATTTTTGTTTTTGTTGTCAAATATAAAGACGAAGACTGCCGGGGAAGTCTGCGGTACAAAAAAAATTCGTTTAGTCAAATGTAAAACTAACATGTGCGTTGGCAAGTAGACTGTATCGTAAGTCTGCATATATGCGTAGACATACAAAACAGTCTACTATCTCGACACAGATCTGAAAAATGATGAAAACCATGTAAATAGTAATCTTTTTCTGGTGTAAAGTTCGTTTCCAACCTTCTCAACCGTCCAAACTCCAAATATGAACAAAAAGAACCGCCTTTAACGATTCACTAATGAAAAAACTCGAAAATATGAAGTTTGTGTTTATGAAAATGAATGTTATGAGAGTTTTTTAGATGGAAAGGTAGAAGAAATGATAGGAAATGAAGATTTGTTGGTTTCGAATGAGAAATAAAGTGGTTGAAAACTGAATTCTAGAGCTTTAAGAGCTCAAAAATGGTGGTTCATGATGGTTGGTAATATTGATGATAATGACATTATTGTAAATAAGAAGAAAGGATGTGGGTGTATTTCTTTTTTTGTGAATTGCGAAATTAATAAAAAAAATTAAATAATAATGGCAATTTTGTAAATAATTCAAAAACATAGGGGATAATATAGAAGATTTATTGATGAATAGTAATGACAAAAAAAAGAGGTTGGTTTTGGATTTGACTTGAAAAGATGGATTGGTTTTGAAAAACTCCTTTTTTTTTGTCAATGTCGTGATTTTAATTTTGATAGACTCAAAAAAGAGAAGGCAAGTGTGTACGTGGGTTATCTTAGGAAAAAATTGGGAAAAAGAGACTTTAAACTTTGATTTGTCATAATAGGATTTGTAGAACATGTTTTAGGAAAATATGATTTTAATTCATGTAAATACCATACTACCCTTAATTTATCAATTAAGTTGAATTATTATTATAAATTATAATTTTCGTGATTGATTTTAAATGTTAAAATATTAAAATATTAAAAAATAAAAAAAATTTAAAATAGACAAAAAGGGAGATGCGGCCATCCTGATACCCTAATTTATTTTTCTCCTTCTCTTCTCCGCCGTAGAGTTGTGGCTCTTCCATGGTGATTTAGGGTTCAACGGAGAGAAGCCTTGTTATTCGTCGGTGTTTCATCTGCATGTAGTCTCTAATATCGTCTTCGACCTCCTCCTCTTCGATCTCATTGAAGATACAACGAAATCCAAGTGTTCTTCCTCTTCATCGGACAGGTCAAATCATATTACGAAGTGTTCTTCCATCAATTTCGTCAAAATCTCACATTTCTTCACACAAGGTATGCGATTACTTCTATTAATTCTCATCTAAAACGAAATCGAAGTGTTCTTCCATTAGATTTAAAAAAAAAAACAATTTGTCATGTTTCTTAAAGTAAATTCGTTTCACGGGTCGGTTAAACATCTTATACATCACGATTAGGTCTTTGCATGTTAAATGTTTCATATTTGTATTTGAAGAATATCAATTAAGGTTTTTGGAAAGGGAGAAAATTTGGTTCTTAAAATCTTATACTAGTTGTTGTCCGATTGTGTATGTTTTCATGTAGAGTAGATGTTGTCCGATTGTAATGTAGGCTAGTTGTTCTTCAATTGTGTTTATGCTCTTAGAGTAGTTGTCGTCCGATTGGAACATGTGTTCTAAAATATGTACTTTCATAGTTTTTTCTCTCGCTCCAATCGCTTTTTTCTTTGATTCTAGACATGATTGTTGTTGATTGATCGATTGAACAAATTTTTGTTCTTTTTGAAATTAGAACTAGGCGGAATACATATTATAGGATCGGTAGAATGTAAATGTAAAATCCGCTTTATTTTGCTCTCATTATTTTTGTGATGATATTGATACTTTAACATGTTGAACTAACAATTTTTTCATGGCTTCTAGATATGTTTGAGGAGTTACCAAAGAGGATTTTTAAGAAGGGCGAGGAGCCTCCAGTGACTCAGATCAATAACAATTGCAGGATCGACTACATTATGCGAAAGTTTGAAACGTGGCTGCCAAAGGTGTTGGATGTTGTGAAGAAAGATCTGGTTTTTTTCCCAGATTATTAAGCTCCAGGAGAATAGTCTTGAGTACTCCGCAAGAGTGATACACAGCTTCTTGTGTAGGGAGCTGGTGACTTACAAATTGCACGAGCTTTGGTTTGTCTTTGCGAGGACACCACTTCGATTTTCATTACAAGAGTTCCATGCAGTAATCGGGTTTGAGTGCAATACTCGTATCTCACTTAAGGAGTTCGAAGATTGTAAATATGATGATGGTTTGTGGAAAAATGTGTTGAGGAGAAAAGATGGAATAATTACACTCTTCAACATGTAGAATAAGGACAAAGAAGCTGTTAAGAAGTGTAGGAATGCAGATCACATACGCCTGATCTACCTGGTCAACATTCTTTGTGTGGTTTTAGCGAGAGATGAGAAGGCTAATATCCCCCTCAAATACATCACGATGGTCATGGATCTTGAGAAAGTTCGAAAATATCCTTGGGGAGTTGCTGCTTATGACCTTCTCTGCAAGTCAATAGCTAAAAATCGTGACAAACTGAAGGATAAGACTACTAGTTATGTGGAAAATATCCTTGGGGAGTTGCTGCTTATGACCTTCTCTTACGCCTTGCAGATTTGGGAAACAGAAGTTGTACCAAAGATTGAGAAGCTTTGTGGAAAAAAACCGGAGAAAAGTTTTAAGAACAATCCTAGATACACAAACTGGATGGAAGCTGCAAATGTGTCATATGAGGAGATCATTTGGTTGGATGTTAATGATGAAGGACAAAACATGTTTCAATCTAACTGTTTATTGGATGTTAATGATGAAGGACAAAACCTGTTTCAATCTAACTGTTTAATGGATGTTAATGATGAAGGACAAAATCTACCTGTTCAAATGGATTGATAAGTCAGTTGTTGAAGAAATTGAAGACTTCTAGGACATGTTTGACGTGCTGCCCGTTGACAATTCCGAGTTTCAGAAATCAAAGAGAGCTGGTGATGCCATGATGAAACACCATGAGAATATAATTGAAGAGATGGAAGATGTAATTACACATTGCGAAGAAAAGATCACATAATGCATTAGGGAATTGAGGATCATAAAATCTTTGTTTGTGTGTTGTTTGGTGATGGTCTTCATGTATCTTACCTATGCATGATGTTCATGTGATGCCTCAATTTATTTGGTGATGGTCTTCACTAACATAGATCAATTTATCTCAAGAGTTTAGCAAATACCAAATTGTCAAATATGTTCCTAAACAGAAGATCAATTTGTTACAAGAGCAATAAGAAAAAAAAACAGAGACATAAGAACACACTGAACAAACTAGATGGGTAAATTGCATGTTCCTTTCTTGCGTTCTTCGGTACCACAACGGCTGCACTTGTGCTTTTTATTCTTTCTTGATCCTTGAGAAGATTTTATCTTGTCTTCTACTGATTCATACCTTCTCATTATTGGTTCGACCAACACTCTTTCTTGTCTTTAGTGGTAAAACCTTAGTAAGTTTAACCTCAGCTGGAAAATTCATTCAGACTCTAGAACTGCTATTGGATTAATGCATTCCGCATAGGCGATCTGAAGTTGTTAACCTTGTAAACCTGAAATTCTTTTACCTTCAAAATTCTCCTATCAATCTTTGTCTCCACCTTAGAGTTTAAAGGATCAAGATGCTTCGAGCTTAACATTACCTCTTTCCCTTTAGTAATTAGGGTTTTGGGTTTAGTTTATGGAATGTTTGGGTTGACGTTGGGGTGAGCATTACATCTTTTCCTGCAATCATAGACATTTCAAAATTTATACAATATATATTATGTTATTTCGTTTATTACAAATTAGCATGTTCTATTTTATCTATCTTTTATCACACACGTTCCTTTATAATCACTGTCATCTTTTATACACTTCAACATCATTTATTTACCGGTAACTTGTATAAAAGAAGGATATAACCGGAAGAAAAAGAAACAACAGCTATGAAATCTAATTATGTCAAAATCAATGATATATCTTTAATTTTGTCTCCAAAATTGGCTATTGCACCAATTAACTCTATTAGGAACTCTATTTTTTACTCAGATATATCCATCATTTAAAATAATAGAAATATGAATAACCACTAAATTTGTAGGAACAAAATTATTATTGGATTCTTATCACCAATGAAAACTAAAAAAAATTAAATCTACAGCAAAATACGATTAAAAAAACAATCAATTTGATAAAAAAGGAAAGCAAAATATTATTCAATATTTACAAAATGAGATATCACATAAAAAATAGAGGAACAACTTAAAACACAGTATATAATAAATAAAGTAAAATCTATAGAAAATGATTTATTAAACCAAGTATGTTCTGATTTACCAAACGCTTTTTGGAAAAGAAAACAACATATGGTTGAACTCTTATATATAGGTGGAAGCACTGTGGCCTAGTGGTCAAGGTTTAAAGGCTTCTACACTCAGATCTAGGGTTCAAACCCTAGACAACGCAATTTTTACAGGAAGAGGTCTAGGTTTCCTTTCCCGGAGAAGGGGAATTATGCAGAAAATTAGAGAAAATGCTTTCAAGAGATCTTCAGCATGGCGCAAGGAGTACCATCAGGAATGGATCTCATAGGGCTATTCTGGGTGATGCAGTCAGGCGTGAATCCTCATAAGGCAGGTAGAATTGTCTGCTGTAATATCATCTATATAATGTTTCTCATAATTTATAATAGCATAATTAACCAGACAAAATAAACTCCTATATATAAAATAATTCAATGAAAAAAATATACCAACTAAAGCACGACCAATAGTGGAAGCTCCCTTAGTCCAGTGGTTTGACTAAGGGTTCATTAATGCTTCTACACCAGGAGGTTTAGGGTTCAAATCTCAGAAAAACGCAAATTATGCAGATTATAGAGAAAAAAGGTTACAAGAAGTCTTCAGCATTGTGCAGAACGTATCATCGAATATGGATCTCATAGGGCGGCTCGAAGTGACGCAGTCAGACGTGTATTCTCATATGGTTGTAGAATTGTCGGCTGTAGAATCGTCTCTGTAATATTTTTCAGCGTTGTAATAACATAATTAATCAGACGTTAAAAAAAAAACACGACCAATACAAATGAATAAAGAATTTTTACAACATTGTAAAAATGAAATAAAATATCTACTAAATGAAAACGTAATAAGACCACTCAAATCCCCGTGGAGTTATTCGCCCTTTTACGTATTAACCAAGCTGAAAGGGAATGTAGAGTACCACGTTTAGTAATTAACTATAAACCAATGTGTGATAACAAGGCATAATGGACAATTTAATGGGAGATGACAAGGCATAATGGGCAATGTGGAAAGAGATAGAGAGCCAAAAGGCGATATGCAATTGTTCAACGGATGATGTACATTGTTCAACGGGCGATTTGGAGTCTCGAGGAGTTACGGGGGACGTAGAATGGGCAATGAGAAAGAGCGAGAGAGGAGTTGGCGATGAGGAATGGGCTATGAGGAGCGGGCGATGAAGGAGAGTGAGAAATAGAGTTGGCGATGAGGAGGAGACAGAGAGACGATGGGGGAGAGGAGAGAGGAGAAGAGAGGCGATGGGGAGAGGAGAGAGGCTAGAGAGAGGCGATGAGTGAGGGAGAGAAAATGAGGGCGACGAGAGAGAGGCGATGAGGGATAGTTAATGGATATGAGGCCATCCTCTTGCCTTGGCTCGTCTCTGCCGTTCTCTGATGATGTTTTCGTTTAGTTTGGAATTGTTTTGCTAGTTTCATGAAAGTTTTATCTATAAAATTTTCCAAGTTTGTTTTACGAAAGATTATTTCATAAAATTTGTTTTGTGTGTTTTACGAATGTTTTTCCTTAGAAACTTTTCGAAGTTTGTTTTGCGGAAAATTGTCTCGTAAAATTATGATATTGTCGTAAAAACCTCCTCAGAGAAAGTTTTTCTGAATAATTCTTGTTTAGTTAAAAATCTCTTTATCTTTTTTCTGAGGAAGAAATGTACGGAATTTTTTCTACATATCTTCGTTCAATTCTCGGGTGATTTTAGCCAATATTACATTGTACATATTGTAAATCATCCATAACCTGAACCCAAAATATATCTATGCTCCAGCATGCAATGTGCATAAGACATTAACCAAACCTCGTCAAACCTTTCTTGGCTCATCGACATAGTTCAGATGCAAGGTCTAAAGCGCATAGACTAAGTTTACAATTTAAAGCTCTTTCCTCCATAGTTACAAATGCAAACTTTTTTCTTTCTTTTATAATTTTCCAACCAAAATAAAATCATCAGTAAAACTCAATCCTTTTGTCTCTTTTTCATATTTCCTTCCCCTGTACTGTAACTGATTGGCTTCTGAAATCTCCATCCTAATCTAAAAAAAAACAAAAATTACAGAAATTCTAATTACCTAATGTTGCTCTCCTCTGCTTTTATTGTCGGCATTGTGGCTAAGATGGAAAAACATCAACAAGCATTGTTTGAAATTGAGGAGAAACAAGCCAGGGTCCAGTCGCAATGTAATGTTCATAAGACATTAACCAAACCTCGTCGAACCTTTCTTGGCTCATCGACATAGTTCAGATGGAAGGTCTAAAGCGCATGGTAGTTTACCATTTAAAGCTCTTTCCTCCATAGTTACAGACGCAAACTTTTTTCTTTCTTTTATAATTTCCCAACCAAAATAAAGTCATCAGTAAAACTCAATCGTTTTCTCTTTTTTTTTCATATTTCTTTCACCTCTACGGTAACCGATTGATTTCTGTAACTCCATCCTAATCTAAAAAAACAAACAATTTGCAGGAATTATAATTACCTAATGTTGCTCTCCTCGGATGGAAGAACATCAACAAGCATTGTTTGAAATTGAGGAGAAACAAGCCAGTGTCCAAATGCAAGCCAATGTATCTCATCGGAATCATTGTCGAAAGTGCTTCGGTGATGTTGAGAAAGAAAGAGGGCTTCGGTGATGGTGAATTTTAGAATAAAAAATTATTTGTAAAATATAATAAGGAGACTAGAAAAAATCTAAATGCTTTAGTGAATTGTTAAGGGAATATGCAATGTGAACTCAACTATTATGGAAATGAGTACAAAATTGTTCTCGTATGAGAAAGTACTTATTTATGAAAAGAAAGTGCATTAAAGTGACTTATATCTATCTATACTATACTAAAAGGCCAATATGCTGAGTCCCTAGGCTGCCACATCACCAAAAATAATCAGCCAATCAGAACATTTCGTTTGGACATGTCAAACAGGCTTAAGTCGCTTCTGGGCTTCACGTTTTCATTTAATTTGGAGTGGGCTGGGCTTTGTTTGCATCTTCTTTAGCCTCTCTTTTTTTTTAATTTTACGTGATGCTAATAAAGAGTGAGCGATAGGGCATTAAGGCTGAATCACATGCCAATAATAAAGTGTGTGTTATTAAAGCAACCAACCATATTATTTTTTCATTACTTAGTGAATTTTTTTTGTAACAACAATATTATTCAACAAAATTACTTAGTGAATATTTTTTAGTTTGAGTCTACTTCTGTTTATTTTTAGTGTTGGAACGTAAATCTAAGATTAACCGTTTAAGAAGAAAAAAAGTTGAAGTGTCTTGGATTCGTTTGGTTTAGAAACTATTCCCACTGTTTCAAATTGTAAGTAATTTTACATAAAAATACTATTATTTAATACTCATAAGTTTAACCAATTATAAAAAAACAGAAATAATTTAATTAGTCACACAATATTCAACAAAGACAAAAGTGCATTAAAATGTTCAAACTAATTATATTTTGAAACAAAAACAATCTTTCTCAAATTAGCTACTTATGAAATAGAGGAATAATAAGTACTCTCTCCGTTTCAAAATAATACATGTTTTAGAATTTTAACACTTTTTAATAAAATATATTAGAACTTAGTTATAAATACATAGTTTTTTTGTAATTTATATTTCCTATATTTTTAAGCCAATAAAAATTTAAAAATATAATTAATGTTTTTAAACTTAACAATTTTTCATTATTAATTTACAAAATTTGAATTAAAAATATAAAATATGTATTTTTGAAGAAAAAAAATTTCTCTGGAATATTCACATTTTTGAAAAGGAGAGAATATGAATTTATTCCAAAAAAACAATGTTCGTCTCGCTCCCAGAAACAAAGGAGGAGTTAGTTTCCAGCATTGTCCACATCATACATGTTGTTTGTCTCCATCAAACATTTATAAATGATAATGTCAATTTTAGTTTTCAAATTTAAAATATTAAAGAAAATAGTTATCTTTTTAAGATAAATTTAAAAAGTGATATTTAAATTTGAGGTAAAGTTTTAAATTAAATTCCCCAGAAATCAGAATATGCATTTGTTTCTCCAAAAATTCTAAAAGTGATCTTCATGTATAAATGCCGCTTCTTTTGTTTTCATTTTTTTCCTTCTATGTTTTTAAAATTATTTTTTCAAAAAAAACTTTTGGTTCATACACTATTATTCTTTGTATTTAATTAGCAAACAATTTATCCATAAATTTATATTAATTTACAGAAGTCCGACACCAAATAAGATATAAACTTATCCTACTATATAAAAGCAGCTATTTTGGAGACTTCTAAGATGTGCCACATAGGCAGAAAATTCCTGGCCAATCAATCTACCTATTCATCTGAGACTGGACTGATATCTATGTCAATTATGAAGCCCAAACAATTTATTTGAATCCCAGTTAATACTGAAGTCAGCCCAATATCCATTTACGGTATATGATACCAAGAAACTAAAAAACTCATTCTATTTTATGAAATTACATGCTTTTGTTTAGTCTTTCGTCACAGTGACCGGAGGCATGTTGAATCACAAAGCTTCTCACGCATCCCACTATTATGCTATTTCAATTGAGGTTCTTAGTGTTGTTCTAACTTATATTTAAAAATAATTTTTATTAAATGTTATAAATTTTATTATTATCTTAATAAAATTTAATATAGATTTGATATATATTATATCAAATTGTATAAAACTAATAAAAATGATATAAAATTGTATAATTATCAAACATTTGGCCTAAACAATATTTTTAAAATTTTGTAGATATATAAGAAACTAAATATCATATGATTAGATATTTAGATGTTTAAAAATTGCATATTTTAAAAAGCTTTAGTAATACAAATTGTATAATTATATAAAAATAATAATATTACTAAATCTGGAATGTTATATATGAATATATATTTATTTTATAGATGATGCATAAGATATTACCAACATTAAATAAAATTATCTGTCTCATGTTTATTTTTTTAATTGTAGAGATGACATGTAGAAAAATGCCCAAAATGACCCTAATACCCTAGATATATAGAAAATATAAAAATTTGAAATATAATACAATAATTATTTGTAGATCCAAACTGGTACGTTTAACTTTATGGGACAAAGAGACGTCTAATTTCAGGGAGTTAAATCCCATATCTACCAAAAAAACCAAATCGTAATCATCCCAAGTATCATTCTACGGTTACATGAAGGTAATAAACTAAACATAAAGTTTATGTCAAACTAAATGCTTACAAATATTTCACTTTTTCAGGGAAACTATCACTCATAACCACACCTGGATCGCGCTTCTACTTTGACAACGATATTGATATCATACAACGCTTCCAAAAGAGGAATAAATTGCTATCCTAAACTTCATAGCAAACGACACCAGTCAACTTTTTTAAAATTTACGTTACAGCTTTCTACGTCAATTAAATAAGTACACTCAAATATTATTTTCTCTTACGAATATTAAATTCATCAACATAATTTATTATTCAAACTTACTTTAGTTTATAAAAAAATGATCACCGCTTCCAACGTCTTCGCATTATAAAAGAAACAAAACTTAACTTACACTTTCAGAAACATCAAAACTCCCAATCTTAATTAAACTGTTCTTTAATTAAATATGTAATCCGCGCGAAGCGCGGACACGGGTTCTAGTATATATAAAGTAAGCTTTGGATCCCTCCTAGGCCATCCACATAGGCGGACACGTCATCAATTAGAAAATTTTGAGGGCGACACGTGTCCTCTTTAATGAAATGCATTGTTTCTTCTTTTCTCTATCATCTCAGACATTTGTGTTCTACTTTTCTCATCGATAGCGATGACCTTCCCGTTCCGTAACGGGGCGTTGTGATTTCTACGCCTTTAATCTTAGTGTCTTTAATCTCATTAAACCAGACGCCCACTATGCTAGCTTCAGTTGCGTTGTTCAGTCGACGATTTCATGTATAAATAGGTTTGTATCTCACTTCTCCGAATGGTGGTGAAGATTCCGCCGGCAGTCGAAAGCTCCTGGAAAGATGTCTCCGGCGGAGGCTGCGGTTTCGCAATGGCTACCTCAGGTTCGTCCTAACTCTTATCTAGGTTTCATAGAACGATTCATCGATTTACAATCGATAGTTCAATCGGAATCATAGTGAGATGGTTTTGTATTTGATTACTCGAGTGTTAATCAGAATCCGGGAAGCTGATCACATGCGGCTCGACGGATGATCTAGGTCAGATCTATGTCACATCAGGGAAGCACTGTGTAAGCTTTTCACTAACCTTTCTTCGTATGATTGTGTTCAGAACACAGTGTTCTAATTTGATATTGTTCTATGATTATGAGTTTTAGTCGAGTTACTCTTTCATAGGAGACTCCCGAGCCGTTTCCTCTGCCTCCGGAGGTTTGTGTACAGAAAGCTGAAGCTGGATGGGATCATTGTGTGGCGGTAACAGGTGACTTTCTTGATGTTTAGTTAGCTTTGACCACATTTGCGTAAAAGTTTGTTAATTTGATTTGTTTGGTTTGGATATAGAGAGCCATGAAGTTTATACATGGGGATGGAAGGAATGTATACCCACTGGAAGAGTGTTTGGACAAGTGGAAGGAGATTCGTGTGAAATGAACACCTCCTTCTGTGCAGAGCAAGGTTAATCTCTTTTGCATGTTAAAATATCTCATGTAATGACTGGTCTTATATCTCATGTTCCAAGTGCTTCCAGAAGTTTCAACGCAGGTTCTCATCTTCCACCAGTGCATCATGTAATGATGTAACACTGTTGGGATTGTAAGGTAGTCCATGTTGAACACATTTCCATTCACTCTCTCTAAGTAATTTAAAGCCAATCTCATTCCCATACGTTATAACAAGTTATTGGGTGTGTGGGTATTAATGGTGAGATGAACAAACTGACAAAGCCTTTCTACTGCTGCAGTTTCTCAAGCGATGGTTGCAGATACTAATTCCCTTTGTACTTAAACCTATTTGACATATAAGACGCAGGGATGGCAAACCAAATAACCTTAACCTTTCATGCCAAGCTCTCTAAGTTCAGACTTTTCATCAAACCATAAATCATTCACCCTAGCCCTGATATTAGATCAGAACCAACGCCAATTCCTACTTTTGATGGACAGGTAAGCGTACTCACTTACAACTGACGTGCTCTTCCTCTTAACATGTCAAACTGATCTTCACACAAACTCATTCGCAGGTAGGTAATGACAACTCGGGCAATGATATGCCAGGTTCTGGAGCTGTTAAAAAACTTACACCACTGATGGTGTAAAGACATAAAGTGTGAACAGTTGTGTCGCTCTGAACATCGTTGGCATCGGTACTATTGCTATTATTACATAGTATAAGTGAGTGAAAACCATGTAATGGTTAATCTTCAAGAGTATAGGAGTTTTAAACACTGTTGTGGACTTTAGTTGATGCTCTACTACCACTTTTTAAGAGAATCCTCTAGACAAAAGTATTTTACCTCTTTCGGTCATGCTAATTATTGCTTCTGATTCTTTTTCCTTCTCGATTTTTTGTACACAGCAAGGCAACTACGTTTGTACGGCAACTACGTTTGCTCTTTTTTAGAAATGGCCATGGGATCTCTGATTTTCTACACATATATATCTGATACTTCAGTGCTTATAAGTGCTTTTATTTTTTTTTTAAACTTTTGTACGTTGCCAGGCAAACTACGTGCTTTTCTTAAAAGTGTTAATGTGATTTCAGTTTTTCTACTCTCTTATATATATATCGGTTCCTATAAGTGCTACTGGATATTTTAATAATTTTCGTACACTGTAAGGCAACTACATTTGCTCTTATAAGTGCAAATTAAACTTCATCAGAAATACCATTAGTCATTGAGTGGTTACGTAAGAATAGACCCAAGCTTCATAACACTGTCAAAATTTTGTAACAATTAAATTAAAAACATTTTCCTGGATCAAGACCCATCCATCTCTTTCTCTAGCTATGGTGAAAAAAAACTTGCTGAAATAGGTGAATATGTAAGTGATTAATCAAAAAAGAAACACATCAACATAGAAGAAACACATCAAAATAGAAACAACAAATCTTTTGATACAAAACATAGAAGAAACACATCAAAATAGAAACAAATGTATTTTTTTTGGAAAAGCTATAGAAATAGAAGCAGTTGTTAAACATTAAATTTAACCAAGATAAAATTTCCTTGCGTAGGTCAACCCCTAGGATAAACAAAAAAAATTGTGAAATATGACAACGACAATAATAGTAGAAATCAAACTAAATACTCAAAACAAAACATATCAAAATATTTACACCGACAAAAAAAAAACATCCCATTAAATTTTAACATTATATTATGAAATTTAATTAACCGTAACGAAAAATCAAACATCAAACAATTTTAACCATAACAGTCGATAAACATAATAAGAAAAATAAAAGAAACAACATTTAAAATGATATACAGTAAAAAATTAATAATAAACATAAATTTAAAAAAAATATTAATGTTTCATAGTGTTTAGTAATTTAAAAATCTATGTGTCTTATTGATATCATTAACCTAAAATAAAAATTAAGAGAAATTAAATAATTCTGTTTTTAATAAATATTATAATTAGACAATCTTATAATTGCCAATATGAATTTTGAAATACATAGATAAGTTTTTTGAAAAAAAAGATTATGAATCCTATTGGGATTTTTGGTTAAAAGTAAATATCTAAACTATTAAAACTGAAGTACAAATTTAAAATAACCCTGACTTTTCTTAAAAAATTACAATGGCATGCCACTGAGTAATTAAGATGTATTTATTTAAAAAAAAAAAAAAAGATGTATTTATTTAAAACAATATAAAAATTAATTATTTTGCTGAACCATTTCCTAAACTACGCAAACTAAACCAGTATGGTTCGTTGGACGTGGTCCATATATATCAAAACTATGAGTTTAACTATCCAACACATGGCCTAACTCTGAACACATGAATATTGATAGTGCTCATATTATAAATCGTACTATGAATTTTTTTTAAAAAAAATCCAAGACCTCTGATTATAGTATCCATTATTGATAGTGCTCATATTATATGTCGTACTAGGAAGTTTTTTATAAAATTTTACCGGTCTCAATTTGGGCCGGTATAAAATATGACACAAATCGATAAAATAAAAAAATAATAATATTTTTAAAACTTTCATGTAAATATATAGTCCCATTAAAATTATATATTAATAATCTATCTATATTTTGATAAAAAAAATAATAATATATCTATATATAATTTTATATAAGTACAAAATAAATATTATATTATTCATTTTATATTCACAATGAAAATATCTTTATTTTTCTTAACATTTTAATATATTTTGATAATATGTAGTAAAATTATATCGAAAACCATTTAACAATCATATAAAACATAAAAATATACACCAAATAAGATAATAAAACAATATGAAAGTCAAATTTCAAAAATTTGAATATGTACATACGATAAAATCAATTACTTTTGTATTTTATATATAAACATATTAAAAATAGAAAAAAATAAATAAAGAAAGTTTTATATATAAACATATCCATTTTGTGGCATATAGAGTAATTGGTTTAATCTTTAAATACATGTCGTACTTGCAACAATCTATCAAACCGGTTTAATATGGTTTGTTACAACGTTGACCACAGATTATAGTATCGATTTGGTGGCATACGAAGTCATTGGTTTAGTAATTTCAAACAAATTGTTTTCACAACAAACTTGGTCTTGGTGTACAATTCAAAAATCAATTTGTATACCAAAATATCTATCAAAATTAGTTACGAAAATCTAAACTTAACAATGTTGATCAATGAATAAAAAAATTTCCCAAAACGAGATTATAGAAACTCAATATATATACATACCTACCACCCACGTATTAAAAGATTTCCTAATAACAACAAAAATATTTTAAATATTATAGGTTGTTCACAAAAATCTCTAACATATTAACTAATTTACTTATCTACACCTAAAATCTAGCATATATATTTTCCGTGATACACTCTGTTTAACATTCTACATTTTTAAATATTTTATAAAATTTATTTCCAATTATAAACTTTAAAAAGGAATATTCAAAAGTATAAAATCCTAAAGTTTAAATATGAAATTAGTTAGCTCACTAACCATGCCATCGTCCTATACATATACATTTGCATCCAAAACACGCAATTAACATAAAAGAGGCCACTAACCGAGGTTTTATTATTCTTAAAGAAGCAATTACTGAAGAGCGTACCAGTGATCATATGATTCTATGTTTGATTAGGTTTGCTAAAATCAGCTCTTACAAGAGTATTAAAAATTCTTTTAGTTTCTTTGTGAACATAATTCCACTTAGCAAGTGAAAACTCAACATTACGTTTTCTTTATGGGAAATAGGAGATGTACAAATCACAAATGCAGTTGATGCTTCAGTTGTGACTCTCAACCCAACCATGAAAGAAGCTATTGACTTTCATCTTAATCTCATGGACTAACAAATTCTTGAAAATATTTTGTTTTAATTAGTGCAAATGCAACAATTAAATTATTATGTTTTAAAATTATATATATTTTAAAAGAAACACCCGCACGGGTGTGCGGGTCAAGCTCTAGTTCTGTAATTAAAACAAAATATTTTCAAGAATTTGTTAGTCCATGAGATTAAGATGAAAGTCAATAGCTTCTTTCATGGTTGGGTTGAGAGTCACAACTGAAGCATCAACTGCATTTGTGATTTGTACATCTCCTATTTCCCATAAAGAAAACGTAATGTTGAGTTTTCACTTGCTAAGTGGAATTATGTTCACAAAGAAACTAAAAGAATTTTTAATACTCTTGTAAGAGCTGATTTTAGCAAACCTAATCAAACATAGAATCATATGATCACTGGTACGCTCTTCAGTAATTGCTTCTTTAAGAATAATAAAACCTCGGTTAGTGGCCTCTTTTATGTTAATTGCGTGTTTTGGATGCAAATGTATATGTATAGGACGATGGCATGGTTAGTGAGCTAACTAATTTCATATTTAAACTTTAGGATTTTATACTTTTGAATATTCCTTTTTAAAGTTTATAATTGGAAATAAATTTTATAAAATATTTAAAAATGTAGAATGTTAAACAGAGTATATCACGGAAAATATATATGCTAGATTTTAGGTGTAGATAAGTAAATTAGTTAATATGTTAGAGATTTTTGTGAACAACCTATAATATTTAAAATATTTTTGTTGTTATTAGGAAATCTTTTAATACGTGGGTGGTAGGTATGTATATATATTGAGTTTCTATAATCTCGTTTTGGGAAATTTTTTTTATTCATTGATCAACATTGTTAAGTTTAGATTTTCGTAACTAATTTTGATAGATATTTTGGTATACAAATTGATTTTTGAATTGTACACCAAGACCAAGTTTGTTGTGAAAACAATTTGTTTGAAATTACTAAACCAATGACTTCGTATGCCACCAAATCGATACTATAATCTGTGGTCAACGTTGTAACAAACCATATTAAACCGGTTTGATAGATTGTTGCAAGTACGACATGTATTTAAAGATTAAACCAATTACTCTATATGCCACAAAATGGATATGTTTATATATAAAACTTTCTTTATTTATTTTTTTCTATTTTTAATATGTTTATATATAAAATACAAAAGTAATTGATTTTATCGTATGTACATATTCAAATTTTTGAAATTTGACTTTCATATTGTTTTATTATCTTATTTGGTGTATATTTTTATGTTTTATATGATTGTTAAATGGTTTTCGATATAATTTTACTACATATTATCAAAATATATTAAAATGTTAAGAAAAATAAAGATATTTTCATTGTGAATATAAAATGAATAATATAATATTTATTTTGTACTTATATAAAATTATATATAGATATATTATTATTTTTTTATCAAAATATAGATAGATTATTAATATATAATTTTAATGGGACTATATATTTACATGAAAGTTTTAAAAATATTATTATTTTATTATTTTATCGATTTGTGTCATATTTTATACCGGCCCAAATTGAGACCGGTAAAATTTTATAAAAAACTTCCTAGTACGACATATAATATGAGCACTATCAATAATGGATACTATAATCAGAGGTCTTGGATTTTTTTAAAAAAAATTTCATAGTACGATTTATAATATGAGCACTATCAATATTCATGTGTTCAGAGTTAGGCCATGTGTTGGATAGTTAAACTCATAGTTTTGATATATATGGACCACGTCCAACGAACCATACTGGTTTAGTTTGCGTAGTTTAGGAAATGGTTCAGCAAAATAATTAATTTATATATTGTTTTAAATAAATACATCTTAATTACTCAGTGGCATGCCATTGTAATTTTTTAAGAAAAGTCAGGGTTATTTTAAATTTGTACTTCAGTTTTAATAGTTTAGATGATAAACGATGATCTTCCTATTGCTCTTTGTGAGAGAAATAGTGACAGGAAGTTAATTAGGCATCAAGATGAAGATTGGAATGAGACTCAAGTCAGACCCATCTCTGAAATGCATGTTTTAATTATCCAAGTTTTGTTTATATAGTTAGATATTGCACTTCTAACATGTCCAAAATATATAAGTGTAAAAATTATTATTAATAAAATATTTTTAACTGATTTAAAATTTTACCCAATCATATAATAATATATGAAAGAAATGTTAATATAAATATGTCAGGACATGATACATTTAATACATGGATCCAATTATTATTTGTATAACTACATAACATCATATGGTACTACAATATATGGTCTCAACAATAAAATAAACTAAATTAGTGCAAATGCAACAATTAAATTATTATGTTTTAAAATTATATATATTTTAAAAGAAACACCCGCACGGGTGTGCGGGTCAAGCTCTAGTATATTATTATTTTATTATTCACCTGCCGGTAGGGCGGGTTTACCCTAGTAGTATAAATTACTCACTTTCAGTAATAAAACACTTTAAAAACTTTGCTATTTAATACCGTAGACATCTGTAACATAAATGTAGAAGCTATATCACTAATGAATTCAATTAACTAATCAACTTGAAAGGATGGATTATACGTAGTTGTTCAAAGATAGTATATCAATAAATGATTTGAATTCGAAAGTGATAAGAAAGATAATAAAATCAAGCCAAGCCTGGCTGCTGGATCTTTCCCTCAGAGTTTAAAGAATATCTCTAGCAGCGTAACCGTAGCGAGATCTGCGGATGTTATCCTGCCGTTTCTTGTACACAAATCCTGCTAATCCAACTACACACACCGCCGCTATCGTCCCAAACGCCACCCCAGCCTTCGTCCCGCCGCTCATTCCGCCGCCTCCGGATGATTTCTTCTCTTCGACTCCAGTAATGTCGCTGTGGTTTACATCGCTAGCTTCGGGAGACGGAGACGGAGGGGAGGGAGCTGAATGATCATCGGGCATCGGCGGAGAGGCTGACGGAGAGTGTTCAGGTTCCGGTGGAGAAGAGTAGTTAATCGGAGATTCCGCCGGTGAAGGCGAGTTAACAGACGGAGGAGATCCAAGTTCCGGAGTAGGTGCGTGAATCGGAGGTGAATCTACAGCGTCGGCGGGTAGATCCGGTGCTGGAGCAGGTGAGGATTTAGTCGAAATCTCGCCGGAGACGAGAACCAGCAGCATTAGAAGAGCCGCAATGATGATTCCGAGCTTCATTTTCAAAATCTCTAGTTTCAACGATGTTTCTCTCAAAGATCTCGATAGGCGAACGAATAAGGCGAGATCTGGAGAAATACTTACTATCGCTAGATTTGCGGCTACGAAAAGCGTACGACTAACAAGATCGTGCCACGTATGTAGACATAGAACGCGGTGAAGCACTGGATCTAGTTATGGTAGTTTTCCTTCAAGTTACAACTAATTCGATTGCGCCACGTAGAAGATGTATAGTAACACAGAACTATGCGAAACACTGGATTCTGTCATGGTTAGTTAGTTTTCCACTTTAGATTCGAAAATACGGTGGTGGGGGCTCATGTGAACCGTGCTAGACCTGATGCGTGAAATCTGCACGTGGGTTTCACGTCAATAGCTGACCCTCACGTTATCTTGGTTGAGTTTATATAATTAAACTAGAACTTGATTTTGATCCGCGCTTGGAAAGCGCGGATTTTTTGGATTATATTATATTATAAAGTCTTATTCTATCGAAAAAAATAATTTTTAACAATTATATAATCTACGAATTAGTTTATTTGAGATTTTATATGTATACTTTTACGTAAGTTTCTTTTAGGCATGAGAATTATATCCGGATCAAAAAACAAACAAAACCGACTCGAAAATATAGGTTTAGTTCAGGTCCAGAGAAGATAACCTATTGATTTTTTTTTGGAGCTGCAGGTCTTTGTTTGAGTTTGGGTCCTACCCTAGACCCGATAATAAATATGTTGTGTTTATTAGATATATTTGGATATTTCGAATATGTTTCCGGTATTATGGATATTTTTTTAAGTTTTTGGTTTACGATTATAGTTTTTGATTTCAGGTAAATTTTCAAATTAAAAAAAATAATTGGGTATTTTTCAGTTCAACGTGTCAGATTTTGAATAAGATTTTGAATTTTTAGGTATTTGAATTTTTTGGTCATTTGTTTGGAGTTTAGAATATTTTTCAGATTTTTTAGATATTTCGATTTTTTTAGGATCCTAAATACCCGACCCATTACGTCCATATCAGGTCCAACAACCTTTTGATATAGATTTTTAACGTTATTGTACAAAAACATGGTTGGTGAAATATTTTTCTGAGTAAAAGTATCATGAGGAATAATATTAAGATCTGTTAAAAATATTTAAAATATTGTATGGTTAGAATGATTAATGGTATTACCAAAAAAAAAAGTTATACATGACTCCAACAACTTTTTATATTATATTTTTTAAGAGTCTTTCAATTTTAATAGTATTGATTCGTTTTTAAGTGAAAAGTATATAAAAGTATAATATCTAAACCAATAATTTTCAAAATCGTGAATAATCAATACTGATATCGTGAAGTTGGGTTAGTTTTAACAGAACCAAATGAATTTCTACATTTTTGTGAAGATAACATAAATATTCAGAAAATTCATTTTTAAATATGAAAATATCTATCAAAATATAGACGGTTGAAAGTTTAATATATGATATGAGATTTTAGTGGAAAAAGTTATATATGATATGATTACTTTATTATAAAGGAAAGAGGAAATTAGAATGTACACATATATGTCGTGTAACTTCTCTTGCTTTAAATCATATATTATATGATAAAATGGTAAATATAGTAATAGTAATGATTAGGATTTAGGAGTGAGATTTGAATAAATAAAAAAAATTGACTAAATTATTGTTAGAGAAATATATGGTAACATATTGTTAGTCTAAATTTAAGGTAAGACCAAAAAATAATAAACTAAATGAAAGGGTCCAAACAACTTTTATAGGTAGATTTTTTAAGACTCCTTCCCTTTTAATAGTATTGATTACATTGTTCTAAACTAAAGCTAATACACATATTTATAGCATTTATCAACGGGTAAAAAATAATTTTACACACATTTATAACTATATAACTAGATTTTGATCCACGCTCAAAGTGCGGGTTTTATGGGTTATACAAAGTTGGATATGAGATAATATTTTGAGTATATTGTGTATTATTATGTTATAAAGTCGTATTATGTTGAATACATAAATTTATTTAAAATTATACTCCCTTCGTTTTTTTATATAAGTCGTTTCACAGCTATGCACGTAGATTAAGAAAACCATTAGTTTCTTATATTTTCTAAACAAAAACATCATTAATTATTTTCTTAAGCACAATTCAACCAATAGAAAAATAGAAGATATATTACCATTGGTCATACAACATTAATTATTAATAAATTTTACATAGAAAACCAAAAACGACATATAATTTGGAACAAAAAAAATTCTCTACAACGACTTATATTTAAAAACGGAGTGAGTATAACTTATGAATATGTTTATTTGAGATTTTATATATACACTCTTATGTAACTCTTTTTTAAGTATGAAATTTTTACCTAAATTTGATAAACGAACCAAACCAATACGAAATACATGTTTAGGTTCATGATTGGGAAAAAGTACCTATTAGATTTTTTGGACATGCGTGTCTCTATTGGACTCCGAGTAGCCAAAGTACCTAGAATGTTTTGTTCATATATTATGTATATTTGAGTAATTCATATATGTTCTGAGTATAAAAATATTATTGTAAATTTTGAATTCGCGTTTTCTGTTATAGTTTCAGGTTTTGGGTAAATTTCAAATTTTAAAAATATATTTAAAATATTGGATTTTTTTAATGAAAGGGTCTTAAATACTTGTACGGAGCTAGACTCATTACGTAGCCAAATTACATAGTAAATTTTACAGATACTTGAATTATTGACTCAAACTGACCTCGAACTAAAAGGAACCGATCTGAACAAAAAAAAATTCAAATACCTAGTTGGATATGAATGCCCAAGACATAAAGAACTTGGACCTAAAAGAAACCGATTTATATTTGACCCGAAGACCCGAATGCCCAAATCTAACCTTTCATTATATTTTTGTGCATTTTATAAAAGTTACATTTGTTCAGTTGGTGAAACTTAAGATTTATTTGAGAGATTTTTGGCTAATTTAATAGTATAGATTTGTAGGTTTTTTGTTGAGCAGTAAAAAAACAGATTTGTTGGGGTTTTGATAATTTTAAACTTATCTTAAATACTAAATTGTTATTTATCAATAAAATAAAATTAACATAATATATAATTTTAAACTTATATTAATTATGAAGGTAATGAGACATATTTAGAGAAGAGTATAATAAACTGTACGTGATATTATATTTTCGTGAACTAAATTTATGTGGTCGTATATATATGGTATAATCTTTTCGTTTACAAAAAGATATAGGTCCAATGAATAAAAGTTTTGACTAAATGATTGTTAGAGAAATTTAAGGTAACATATTGTTTGTCCAAATCAAAGTAAGACCAAAATATTATTAGTTAATGATAGGGTCCAAACAACATTTTTTAAGTAAATTTATTTAAACTCCTTCCCTTTTAATAGTATTGATTAATTAATATATTTCAATATCGTGACAAAAAAAAAATTAATATATTTCAAATATAAAAATGACCAAAACGTTTACCCCTCTCGTTTAGATTTGAAGATGAGATTTTGAGAGTGAGTCTAATTTTTTTTAAAAAAATAAATAAATAAATATTTAAATTTTCAAAATAAAAATATTAAAAATTTGTTTCAAAAAGTATTTTCAATTTTAAAAAAAAAATTGAAAACAAAAAAAATTGATAAAATTCGAAATTTAAATTATAAAAAGTTAAAATTTGAAAATATATAATTCCAAAACTATAAAAAATATTTTTAAAATTTTTAGTATTCATTATTTATTTAAATAATCATTATATTTTATATCTATAAAGCAAGGGTACAAAGATTGTTTGCCTCGTTAATGAAACTTATTTTGATCATCTTCGTCTTTGGAAGCTCTAATGAAAAAAACTTTAAAATGGATATTTGAGAGAATTGTCCAATTATCAAAGTATATACAGAATTTATATTATTTTTTACATTTGTCTTTACAGATTTAGTGATTATGGCTTAGTATTTAAGGAATGAAATTAAATTTGAAATTTATGATAAATTAGAATTTTTTTTTTTTGTTTATTGAATACTATTTTGAAAATTTTGTTTTTAGGCTGTTTTGTGATACTATTTTATGTTATTTATAAGATTTTTCCAAATTACTTTTGAAAGAGACTTTCTAACACTGGTGACACCACATTACATCATCATATAATCTCTAACTTAATTACATATGATGATTAACCTGCATCATATGCGATATTGATAAAAAAGCTCCACAGATAATAATTTTACGATGAAGTTCTCCCTAAATTATTGCATGTATGACATACTTGACGGATAGACTCTCTTCACAACATACGACCACAATGAACGACTCTGCGTGCAGTACTCTGGAACTTTCGATAATCTTGGCATCATATAATCTGAAAGAATTCACATGGTCTAGATTCGAACCTCTTACATGGGTGTAAAAACTTTTAGACCTTAACCATCAAGCAATTAAATTGTGTGAGATGAAACCTTCTAAATGTGACGTCTAATATGATGTAATTTATGATAAAAGTTATACGGTAAAACTAATAGATTTATTTAGTAAATCTGTGGTATAAAATTTTCAAAATAAAAAGTTTCAAAATAGTTTCAAAAAGCATTTTCGAATTTAAAAAAAAAATAGTTTGAAAACAAAACTTTAAACTTAAAAATTAAATTATAAAAACTTAGAATTTGAAAACATATAATTCAAAAACTATGTAAAAATATTTTTTATTGTTTTATTATTTATTTAAATAATTACTATATTTATATATAAATCAAGGGTATAAGAGTTTTTTGTCTCGTTAATGAAACATCTTTTGATTATTTTCTTCCTTGGAATCTCTTCTAGTAAAACTTTAAAAGGCTATTTGAGAGAATTTCCCAATTATCAAATTATATAAATAATTTATGTAAAATATATAAATGGAACTAAAGTTATAATTTATGATAAATTAGTTTTTTTTGTTTATTGAATACTATTGTGAATTTTTTTTGTAGGCTGTTTTCTGATAATTATTTTATGTTATTTATAAGATTTTTCCAAATTTGTTTTGAAAGAGAATCTTTTTAACACTCGTAACACACATTACATCATCATATAATCTCTACGAACTACTCATGAATTGAATTTATGCACATAAGAAAAGCAAGACCAAAACGAGGAGCACTCCCATCGATCTCTCGAGTAGCCAGAAAGGATCAAAGAAACCAAAGTTTAAGGAAATTTGCAATTTCTACCGAATAAAGGCCAATAGTAACAAAAAAATGATTCCAGTCTTTACTAGAGCCGTTTACAGTCAAACAAACGCGATCTATTGTTAAATTTGGGGGCTTGCAAGGCTTTCAGACACAGTCAATCCCGCTCTACGCGAAAAAAGCATCGACAAAAGCTTATTAAAGATAATGTCGATCCTTAATGAGATAGTATCAACTAGATTAATCCGAGACCTCATAATATGAACAAAGTGTCTAGCAACAAAAGTAAACCAAGGCAAAATTAAAGTACTTGAGTTCATAACAGAAACAATATAGTACTCCGAAAATCATCCTGACAAAAAAAAACAATGTCAAAACTAGGAAACAACAAGATCCGGTCCGGAAACGACGAACAAAAGAAACAAAAAGAGGCCTTATAAGCGAGAACTAGCTTCGTCACCAACCAGGCAACCATAGACTGAGGGATGGGACTTTGAGTCACAGAATCCTCAGAGACATGCAGAAGGTCGAGACCGGAAGGGGACCAGTCCGATACATCAGCAAGTTCGACCAGAGCTTCGTAGTCCATGCCCATCTCCTTCAAGCGCACAAGCTCGCCGTTCGGCTCAAGCCCTCCATCTTTGAACTCTTCCAACAGCTCGATGTTCGCAACGACCTCGTGAATATGAAACTCCGGCATGCTCTCCTTCTTTTACTTCTCCCACTTCCGTAATTTTCAGGAAGAGTGCGGCAAGCAGTCCAAGACGCCTTGTGAATGTCCCGATCACGACTAGCTTCCAAATCCGCATTACTCGCTGCAAGGGCAGCCATCTCCTGTGCCGCGTTACCACCCTCAAATCTGGCTCTCTCAATCCTAATTCCACTACAAGAAAACGTAAGCTTAACGAGGAAATTTAACGAGGAAAAATATTCCTCGTAAAAGTAGGTTGATTTTGCGAGGAAAGTACGTGGAAAAAGAAAAGCATCGTTATTTCGTCGTAAGGTCACGACAAAACATATTCGTCGTAAAGACAATGTAAATTGACATGGCTTTTACGAGGAAACAATATTTCCTCGTAAATACGACCTAAAGTTCGCGAGTTCTTTACGACGAAATATTTTACGTGTACTTAACGAGGAAATTTTGATTCCACCAACTTGGTAGGTGGCTCACGTTTTTTTTTTGGCCATCCAATTAATTTTCGTCGTAATTTCATAGTAAAATTACAACTACCAGATTCGAAATTTCCTATAAATATGGATGTTTGAACATCATTTTAAACACACCAACAACAAAAAACGTGAAAGAAAAAAAAATGGCTGGCTCTGGGACTATTTACGAGTTGCGGAATTGGATGTATATGCATATAGATGCTAACGGGAGAGTGACGAAAGAATACCTTGCGGGGCTGGAGACATTTATGCACCAAGCAGATTCAACACCGCTCGCCCAAGAAAGTGGTAAGATGTTCTGTCCTTGTCGGAAATGCAACAATTCGAAATTGGCAAACCGTGAAAATGTTTGAAAGCATTTAATAAATAGAGGTTTCACGCCAAATTACTATATCTGGTTTCAACATGGGGAAGGTTTTAATTATGATCAGAATGAAGCTAGTAGTAGTAATAGCAATTTTCCGGAAGAACCGGTTAATCATCATTTGCATAATGAACATAGTTACCATCAGGAGGAGATGGTAGATTATGATAGGGTTCATGATATGGTAGCTGATGCATTCGTAGCTTATGATGAAGATGAAGAACCTAATATAGATGCAAAAAAGTTTTACGGAATGTTAAACGCGGCGAATCAACCACTTTACAGTGGTTGTAGAGAATGTCTCTCTAAATTGTCGTTGGCTGCTAGAATGATGAATATTAAAACTGATCACAATCTACCTGAAAGTTGCATGAACGAATGGGCGGACTTGTTTAAAGAGTATTTGCCGGAAGACAATGTGTCTGCTGATTTTTATTATGAGATTCAGAAATTGGTTTATAGTCTTGGGTTGCCTTCGGAGATGATAGATGTCTGCATCGACAACTGCATGATCTATTGGGGAGATGATGAGAAGCTAGAAGAATGTCGATTCTGCAAGAAGCCACGATTCAAGCCGCAAGGACGGGGACGTAATAGGGTACCGTACCAAAGGATGTGGTACCTACCAATTACAGACAGATTGAAAAGATTGTATCAATCAGAGCAGACTGCTGGAAAGATGAGATGGCATGCCGAGCATACTCAGACGGATGGTGAGATGACTCATCCATCAGATGCAAGAGCCTGGAAACATTTCAACAAAGTACATCCGGATTTTGCTAGCAATAGCCGGAATGTGTATCTCGGATTATGCACAGATGGATTTAGTCCGTTCGGAATGTCAGGGAGACAATATTCATTGTGGCCAGTCTTTCTTACGCCATACAACCTGCCACCGGAGATGTGCATGCAACGGGAGTTGCTATTCTTGACCATATTGATACCTGGTCCGAACCATCCAAAAAGGTCCCTGGATGTTTTCCTACAACCACTGATAAAAGAGTTGAAGGATTTGTGGTCAACAGGGGTGAGGACGTACGACTGTTCAACGAAGACGAATTTTACGATGCGAGCTATGCTTTTGTGGACCATAAGTGACTTTCCTGCCTATGGGATGTTGTCTGGATGGACTACACATGGGAGATTAGCTTGTCCATATTGTAATGGAACGACAGATGCGTTTCAACTGAAGAATGGTAGGAAGACAAGTTGGTTTGATTGTCATCGTCGATTTCTTCCCATTGGCCATCCTTACCGAAGAAACAAGAATTTGTTTAGGCACAAAAGGGTTGTGAGAGACACTCCTCCACCATATCTAACTGGAGAACAAATTGAAGCACAAATCGACTACTACGGAGCTAACGAAACAGTTCGTTGGGGTGGTAATTGGCATGTCCCTCGTAATATGCCTGATTCTTACGGTGTTCATCACAACTGGCACAAGAAGAGTATATTTTGGGAGTTGCCATATTGGAAGGATCTTCTTCTGCGCCACAACCTCGATGTGATGCATATAGAGAAGAATTTCTTTGAGAACATCATGAATACAATATTGAATGTCCCAGGGAAGACAAAAGACAACATAAAATCGAGGTTGGACTTGCCGGATATTTGCTCAAGAAGCGAGTTACATATTAAAAGCAATGGACAAGTTTCCGTTCCGATATTCAGACTGTCTTCAGAAAAAAAGTCGGTGTTGTTCAACTGGGTGGCATCAGAAGTGAAGTTCCCCGATGGGTATGTTTCAAATCTCTCTAGATGTGTTGAAAAGGGTCAAAAGTTCTCCGGGATGAAGAGTCATGATTGTCATGTCTTTATGCAACGACTACTGCCCTTTGCATTTGCGGAGCTACTTCCAACAAACGTACATGAAGCACTTGCAGGTTCGTAGTGTTTTATATCACAATAATTTTATAACTGTCTAGTTTGCAAAATAATATATGACTAACAATGTGTTTAATTGTTTTTGGAATATAAAAGGCATTGAAGCATTTTTCAGGGATCTGAGCACACGCACTCTTAAAGAAGAAGTTGTGGAACAGCTTCAGGAGAACATTCCCATCTTTTTGTGCAACTTGGAGAAGATATTTCCTCCTGGATTTTTTGACGTCATGGAGCATCTAGCTGTCTACCTCCCATATGAAGCATTGCTTCGTGGACCTGTACATTACGGATGGATGTATCAGTATGAGCGAGCCATGAAATATTTGAAGGGAAAAGCAAAGAACCTCGCCAAAGTTGAAGGTTCTATAATTGCTGGAAGTTTGACGGAAGAAGTTTCTCACTTCACATCGTACTACTTTGCGTCAAAAGTACGTACCCGGAGAAGAGCTCCAAGAAGATATGATGATGGTGGGGTTGCGCCAACATATGCAGTTGCTGGTGTTCCAGACATCTTTAGCCAGATTGGACGACTCGGTGGGAAGTCTAAAGAGGTTTGGTGGTCGAGTGAACAAGACGCTCATAGTGCACACACCTATATTCTACTCAATTGCGAGGATCCATTGATGCGTTATTTTGAAAGGTAACATATATGGACACTTCAAAACACATATAATTAATTATATAATTGCAAGAGATTCATTCCTATGAAATGTGATTAATTTTACAGCCTATTTGTTTCTCAAGTCGAAGAAACATTTCCTGGTATATCCACAAGTGACGTAGACAAAAGGAAAGATCAGCACTTCATTAAGTGGTTGCGGAATCAGGTATTATAACTCAAACTATTTTTTCATACATGATTTGTATTTTAATGTTCTCTTTATTTTTGCAGGTTGATTATGACGACGATGCAGATTATCCTAAGTGGTTACACGAAGTAATTCAATCTCCACTTGTAAAGGTCACCACATCACAGATGTATTTCACACGAGGCTATACTTTTCACACATATGAGTATGGTAGACAGCGGGCGACCAGTAACTATGGAATATGTGTGAAAGGGGAAACAGATTTCTACGGGATCTTGACGGAGATTATTGAAGTCGAATTTCCAGGGATACTGAAGCTGAAATGCGTCCTCTTCAAATGTGAATGGTTCGACCCCGTCGTCAACAGAGGTGTTCGGTCTAACAAATTTGGTGTAGTTGATGTCAACGGTGGACGACGGTACAACAAATTCGAGCCTTTCATCTTAGCTTCACAAGCAGACCAAGTTAGCTTCCTTCCATACCCTCGGATGAGAGATTCGGGTATAAATTGGTTAGCAGTGATCAAAGTTACACCTCGAGGACGAATCATCAGTGGAGAAGAACCACCATTGCAAGAAGAACAGATAAATGAAGTCGAGGAACCTGAACAAGAAATTGATGACATCCTTCTCATTGATCCGCATAATCACGAATACGAAGATCTTACCGATGATGCCACAGACGAAGCTGTAGAAGACGAGTTTAATGAAAATGATGATATTTCTAGTGATGACGAGAATGTCGATGTATCCGATTGATGTATTTGATTTTGTGTAGTTTGTTTTATGAATAAGGTAATGTGAGAGTTTGTTTTATGAATAAGGTAATGTTGGAGTTTGTTTTATGAATAAGAAATGTGGGAGTTTGTTTTATAAATAAGTAAATGTGGGAATTGTGGTTTGGAATGGAAATAAAGATGGGGTTTGGAATATATGAAGTAGAAGATAAGGAATATGGGGTTTTGGGTTTGGGGTTTCAGATTTTAGGGATTTAAACGTACTACTCGTTAATTCCTCGTAAGTTGACGTCGAATGTACGACGTAATCCTCGTTTATTCCACGTAGGACAGAATCGTCGTAAAGGACTCGTTAGCTAACGTGGAAATAACGACGAAATTAAAAAAATAAAGAAAGCGAAACCCGTTAATTCCACGTAGGACGGAATCGTCGTAAAGACCTCGTAAGGTAAATAGACGTAAATACCACGTAAAGTAAATGACGAAGGAGGCACTCTTTAATTCCACGTAGGATGAATTCGTCGTAAACACCTCGTAAAAAAATCGTCGTAAAAACCTCGTAGACTAAAAACTAGAAAAAAAAGGAAAAGAAGAGAGATACCAGATTTACATGTGCAAGACTTCCAACAATTATAATACTTAAGTCTCGCCCACATAAATTCTATATCTTTTTCTCTTCTTTTTTTCCAAATATTTCTAATTTGGTGAAAAGCGGGACTTGCTACTTCCTCATAGTATAAAACTAGTAAAAAAGAAAAGAAGAAAGATTCTGGAATTATATGTGGCGAGACTTAGTCTCGTCCACATAAGTTCCAAATCTTCTCTCTTCTTTTTTTTTTCAAATATTTCTAATTTGAAAAGCATTTTGGTGAGGTGTGTGATTTGAGATAGGGTGTGTTTTGTGAGTTTGTGTGTGGTTTGAGAAGGAAAGTTGTGGGTATTTATAGAAAATATAAGCTCGCTAATTCCTCGTAACAAGTTAACTCGTTAATTTCACGTAACATAACTCGTCGTAAAAACGTCGTTAACGAAAACACGGGCCTTTGTAATTCGTCGCTATTTCCTCGTATAAGAAAACGCGGGCCTCTGTAATTCCTCGTAACTTTACGAGGAAATGACGAGGACAAGTAATCTTATATATCCCGAGCGAGCTCGCTCTTTCTTCCTCTCCACTTCCTCCCTATTTCGTAGCAATGGTAAATCTCTCTAATTCCTCTCTAGTTTGATTAGTTTAGGATAGATTAGGTGGTTAGTATAAGGAATTTAGATAGGTTTACGGATCTTATGTTATTTAGTGTTGATTAGGTGGATAATGTTGGGAAGTATATTGTTCACGAAAATTTAAAAAATTAATTTTTTTCTCAGGTTCGAAAAGGTAGACTTACTGCCCATTACAGAGAGATGTTCGGTGAGCCGGGTAGTCGTTTAGACCCGTCGTCTTCTTCAGCTCCCGGTTCTTCGGGTCAGGAGACTGTCCCCGAGACTCAGTACACTCAGAGAGTCTTTGGATCTCCTTCTTCTAGTGCACCATCGGTTCCTCACGTGCCTCCCCGATGGCTCCTCCTCTTGTGCTCCTCTGATGGCACCTCCGATGCCCGCCGAGATTCATCCCGATTTGATGGTGCCTCCGAGTGCTCCTTACTCGCAGTACACCGTAGAGGACATTTCCGTCTGCCAGGCAGAGAAGGTTTACCAGTCATCGACCCCGACCGACCGGACGGAACTTTGTGGTATGTTTCATTATTTTTTTATTCTTTTTAAATTCTTTTATAACTTTAAAAATAATTTATATTTTAAATTTGTATTTTCCAGGTGGGGGATTGACGGATGTCTTGCATCGGACGTAACCGACACGATAAAATGTTACTTCTCCATGGCACATCCGAACTGGAAAAATGACGCCTCACTACGTCAGAAAGACGTGGTTCAAAATTTACGCTGTAAGTTTCTATTAATTAATTATATATCTTTAAATTTTTTCATTATTTATATATTTTCTGAAAAACTAATTATAAATTATTTTTTCCAACAGCAAAAATATAATTGGCCTTGGGGATCACTGAGAGGGTGAGGAAGAAGTTTATCGCGAAGGCGAAAGTTCGCTTGTTGGACACGGTCTCCAACTGGAAGGGTGACTGGATCGTGAAGGGGTATGAGCGTGGCAAACCCGCTGAGCTCACCACGGATGTCTGGGATGGCCTCATCCGATATTGGCGTCTTCCTGATTCCATTAGAATCGCCCAGTCTTGCTCTAACTCCCGTAACACAGTCGATGAGCACGGGAACGGGCCGATGCTTCACACTACGGGCCAAAAACCCCACGCCGGTGTCCGTTTGGAAATGGTAATTAAATATTTAATTATATTAATTTTTAGTATATTTTTATATATATTCTAACAACTTTCTTAAATGTTTTTTAGGCCAAAGAGACGGGAGAATTCTCCGTCTCTTATGCAACTTTACGAGAGGACCCACAAGAACAAGGCGGGCCGATTTATAGATGGCAAGTCCGAGCAAATCTACAACGATTTGGCTGCTCGGGTTGAAGAACGCCAGACCCAGCTGACCAGCAGTCCACCGATGGATTACCCGTCACTTATCCACACCTGAAGTGGATAAGCTTTACGAGGAGGTAAATTTTCTAAAATTTTAATTTTTTAATTATTCATTTAATTTAACTTTAAATTTTTACTAACAAAATTTATTTTTTGTTTTTAAGGTTGTCCCTAAAAAAAAGGGACGGACGTTGGGGATTGGTTCCGTCAACGATGTTCCGAGAGCAACATCGTCTTATGTTCAGCGACGGGATGATGAAGTCTCTCAGCTGCGTAGGGAGTCCGAAGAGCTGCGTAGAGAGTCTACTGAGCTGCGTCACGAGTTGAGCTCGACGCGATCTGCGTTCACAGCTCGTGTGGGTGGACTCGAGGGCTTCTTGGACGTTGTAGCGGCCACAAATCCGGAATGGGAGACTTTGTTGAGGACCATGCGACAACAAAATCCTATCCCAGGCGAGTCACCAACCGACGACTCACATGCCGAGGCGGATGTAATGGCGAGGAGTGATGAATTCTACCAGGCGATTAACCACCCTTAGTTCTTTTTAATTTCGGTTCTTGTATTATGAATTCAAAACTTATTTATATATAAAATATTTTGGTTTGATTTTTTTAGAATTTTAATTTTATTAATAATTTAATAATTAAAATATTTTTTTTAATTATAATTTTTTATATTTCTGTAAAATAACGAAACGAAGTAAATTCGTAGCTAATTTTGCGGCTTCTTTACGTGGAAGCTTAACGTGGAAAGCTTTTCAAGGTATTTACGTTGCTTTACGAGGAAAGCTATCAAGGTATTTACGTTTACTTTACGAGGAAAGCTATCAAGGTATTTACGTTTACTTTACGAGTATTTATTTACGTGGGTTTTACGAGGAAAGTCTTTCGTGGTATTTACGAGGAAACTTAGCGACGTCCTTACGTGGAAGTTTACGTGGTCTTTACGACGAAATATTCTCTTCGCTTTTACGACGAATTATTTCCTCGCTAATTACGACGAATTAGCGAGGATATATGCGTTACGACAAACGTATAACGACGAAACGGGTTTCCTCGCTATTTCTCGTAACACTGCTTTTACGACGAAGTCACGAGGAAAACTACCCTCGTAAAACTTGTGTTTTCTTGTAGTGTTCGCCACATTAATTCTCCGGACAGTTTCTTGTTCTCAGCTCGAGCTGACTCAAGCTCCCTGCCTCAGCTCCCTGATTGTGATCTTCCCGCTTCAACTCCTCTCTACTCGGATGATCCAGAAGGTG